>NC_091131.1:182005285-182265285 GCF_040183065.1 Periplaneta americana
GACTTGCCCGCGCAAAATACAGTTCGAAAGAGGTTATGGTAGCACACAGACCGTACAGACCGCCATCTGTTGCTATGACGTTCAAGTTATACCGTACATGTTCTCAAGTTCAGATTGAACGCCTTGATTAATATGCAACTTCTCTGACATAAAAGCTGAAACTCGCTTTAAATCGCTGACTCTTAACAGTGACGTCATGAAACAATTTGAAATGAACACCCAGTAGTGAAGAAAGTACTTGTAGCTACTAAACCCGATCACATATAACAGATTAACAGCGATGTTGAATGGCTTTATAATAGGCCTAATCATTATGCATTGAAGACGTTAGAGATTTGAATTTATTAATATTCTTTCAGTAAGGTATGTACACTGATGTTCTAAGGTACCTGACACACAATTTTATGATCGTGTAAGCGAACGTACCAATAACGAGATAAGTCAGAACCAAAGATATAAAAAATTAACAAAGTTTGAAACAGTTATACTAGTTCTCAATAGATGACACTATTATTGGACGGTTGAAAATATATCAGGGAAAATGATTATGTAGATCAGGGATCGGTAAAAATGTTCATCGTGATCACTTGCAATAGTGACGTCGAGAGGCACTTTCTTCACTCCCCTTCCGTCCAGTTCCCCTACAACTCCAGTACACAGGCATCTATCAGTGGCGGGTTACCTGGGGAGATTTGGATTGCTTCTTTCTCAAAACCTTCAACGTCTGTTCGGAAACTATGCTTTAGAAAGAATGAGAGGAACAGTATTTGTTGTGCATATGGTGGCAATGTAGACGTCTTTTGTGTTCTAAAATTCTAATAAGCACTTGTAAATCAAACATCTAGCGACATTATGGCTCATGTCGTAGAATTATCACGAAATCATAGGTAAGCATGACTATATCCAAAACGGAAATGTATACATTAAAAATTAGGATAAAAATAATTTTCTTTTCATAAGGCTGGACGGGGCGAAGCAATTAAATCATTAAAAGAAACTAAATTCAAATAAGAGTTCTGGTACTGAAATATGATGAAACAAGATATGAATCAAAGAGAACTCCATGCAAGTTATGTTATTGCTTTGGAAATCGCAAAATAAAATAAACGAAGACTTAAATTAGATTTCACTGTGGGCACACAAATTTGGATTAAGGTTAAATCCAGAGAAATCGCAAGCAATCGTAATGGGACATAATCGTCTACGAAGTACTCTTGATAGTGGTACTACGTGGTACAGTCATTAAGTTCTAATACTGAGCGCATAGTGGCGTTGTGGTGCACTATAGCGCATAGGTGGCGCCATGGTATGATACCTTGTCAGTTAGTCTCTCGAACCAACAAGAGACAGTTGAGTGCATGCACTGTAAGCAGAACTACGGTCTTTGTTGTGACGGCGATTTGAATGCGCGCGTCGGAACTCGAGTATGTTGCAGTTTGAGCAACGGGCAAACGTCACGTTCTGTCAGAAATTAGGCGAAACTGCTATAACCGATCATAATTGGAGACGAAACATGGTGTTTCCTTTACGATCCGCAACTGAAGCGACAATCCGCCACCTGGAAAACGCCATTATTTCCAAGACAGAAAAATCCGCAACAAAACAGGTCAAAAGGCAAGGTGATGCTTTAACAGTTTTTTTTTTATTCAAATGGAATTGTTCACATAGAATTCATCCCACAAGGTGCAACTGTAGACAAGATCCTCTACAAAAAGATTCTTGGCCGTTTAAGCAATTCAATTCGTCGTAAGCGTCCTGAGCTTTGGCATAGGAAGAATTGGCTGTTGCTACACGACACCGCCCCTGCACATCGCTCCATCCTTGTCCAAGAGGAACTGGCAAGGCAACAGGTCGCTGTTTTGCCACATCCTCCGTACTCACCTGATCTCGCACCATGCGATTTTTTTCTCTTTCCCCTCATGTAATCAATCCTACGAGGGCGTAATTTTTATGCGGCCGAAAGGTCATGACTGCCACAAGAGAAGCCGTACGGCATCTTCCTGCCAACATCTTTCAGCGGTGCTTCCAGCAGCTACACCAACGTTGGCAGACGTGCATAGCGGCCAACGGCGACTATATGGAGGGAGGATGTCGATCTGTTTAAGTGTACGCCGTATCACGCGGCATCTTCTGAGACATCCAGATTCTTGTAGGTGCCTACCCTTCAGGCGTCAGTGTCAGAACTTAATTACTGTACCACGTATACCACATATAATATTCAATGGGATTATTGTTAAATACAGTGAAACAGTTAAAAATCTTGGCATTTTTATGGATAGCGATCTAAATTGGAACACTCAAGTAACACACACTTGCAAAAAAAAAATATTTTCTCAACTTCACTCTTTGTTTCATATGAAAGAATTTCTACCACTTAGTCTAAAAAAGAATCTTATTCAGACGCTTGTAATGCCCCATTTTGATTATTGCGATTCCTTACTAACTAATGTAAGTTCACTCTTAGCTGAGAGACTACAACGTGTTCATAATATGTGCATACGATTCAACTGCAATACTCGTAAATGTGACCATATAACACCTTCCCTCCAGTTACTTTCATGTGTGCGTCTGAAGGAACGAAGAACAATACATTCACTGTCTCTTCTGTTTAGAATCATGCATGCTTCTACTCCGAATTATCTCTTATCGCGCTTTCAATTTCTTACAACTCTTCGAAACCGGCATCAAGTACTTCTTTCTATCCCTCATCATAGAACGTCTCTATACTCATCCTCCTACACTGTAGAAATACCTCGTCTCTGGAATTCGTTACCTAATGACGTCAGGCACTGCCGGACTTTATCACAATTCAAAATTAAATTGGAAAATTTTGTCTTGTTTAATGCTTTTTAGGTATTGCTAGAAGTGTTGATTTGTGGTTTTTTAATCTAGATTAAAATCGCAAGTTTGTTGTTTATGTTAGTTAATTAGGATACAATTAATTTTACTTTTTTTTTTCATTTATTGTATCTATGTATTTATTCACACTGCAAATGGGTATGTACCCGTGGCAGTGGTAACTAATTACACTCAATAATGACAATTAATAATAAACACAACTAATAAAAAAACAATAATAATAATAATAATAATAATAATAATAATAATAATAATAAGGACCATCCTAAATTAAATGAAGCATGATCACTTCAAATTTCAAATTTTTTCAAACAAACTTAATCACTCATTTAAAGTTTGTGTGACTGCAACCTGTGTATATTTTCGTGTGACTTTACTTTGTTTATAATGTTTTTTTTGTTTTTATTTCTGTTATTGTATTTGTATTTCTGGTGGTGTGGAAGAGAAGGCCTGATGGCCTTAACTACACCAGAATAAATAAATAAATAAATAAATAAATAAATAAATAAATACAAACATAAATACATACATACATAAATACATACATACATACATACATACATACATACATACATACATACATACATACATACATACATACATACATACATACATACATACATACATACATACATACATACATACATACATACATACATACATACATACATACATGAATGAATGAATAATATCATTAAAGTGTTATAATGAAGAGCATTTCATTAAAAATGCCTGAATAAAGTTGCTAACATTATTTGTCCCGATTAATCAGAAGTTTTTAACAATATGAAATTATCCACACGGACAATACAAAGGAGGATAAGGGATATTGAAACACTAGCTAAACGAGTAATAATATCAAAGATGCATCGAACTGTGGTCTAATCTCTCGCTTTAGGTGGAAACACAGATGTTGATGTAGTAGAAGGGTTAATTTTTACCCACGTGGTTACGAAGGATCCCTCTGTATAAGAATATTTTCTCCATTTCATTGCAGTTAAGGAGAATGCAACAGATTCAAGCATGAAGAAAATATGTAGAATATATGACTTGCAGCATAAAGTATTTTGTATCTGTAGTAACAGACGGGACTCGAAATATGACTTTTAAAAATTCTAGTAGGGGGACTAACGTTTAATGGAATTAGTGAAGACATGAAATGTTTCCATTGTATAACACACCAGGCTGACTTAGATTTATTTCAAAACTAGCCGTACCGTGTGCTCCGCTGCACCCGTTAGAAATAAATATAAAGTAATTACATAATTAAAATAGGACGTTTGATCCAGAGAACATCCGTGTTTGATAGAAGGATAAATAGTTTAATATGTTACTTAATTTAAATTGTATTTAAATAATTAAAATGCGATCATTTTGGTCCAGAGACCACTCATTTGGTGCAATGACAATTCCTTTAATAGGTTTCTTATTTGTTATTACATGCAACCATAGTTTAATGAATGTACAAAATAGCCTATTGAGTTTTCTGTGCATAAGAAGCTATTTTAATCTTACCTGTCCTCAATTCACTCAGACGTTACTGTAATAACATTGTAGCATTATCTCCATCCAGAGCAACTACACTTTCCAATTGTGAACTAATAATTAATTATACAAATTATTAATTTAGCATCCGATATTACTTCATACAAACACAGAAACATTCTCTTTAGGCTATGTTTAATATCTTTCGATTGTTGTTTTCCAAGGCCCCTTATAGAGGAAGTCATTTGTTCTTATTTCATTGCACCGCCTTAGATGGCGTCATTTTAAACTCATTTATCTCATTAAATATCAGTTCTATCAAAATTTTGCAAAGAATAAAACTTATCGGAAATCTTTTTTAAAGAAACCTTTGTTATGTTACTTTTTTACAAAAATCAATAATAAGCGAGATATTTCGATTTATTTAATTCAGGCCACGTTATAACCCCCCTTTCAAATAAAGTATTTTGAATGCCACATAGCCTAAAATCTAAGTTACAACGAACTTAATTGAATCGCACTTTTTAGAAAGGAACTAATTCAAAATTTGCTACTTTTCAGGAGAGCATAAAAACATTTTTCCATGTACATATAGCTGAATAAAATATTTAAGAATTACATTATATAAAGATAACATGGGATTGAATTTAATGATAACAGACTTTTGAAGAAAATGTTGTGCTACAATAGTATACATAAATTTCTAAATTTGAGACTTGGTTCCTTTCTTCACTGGAAATTGTTTTTGAAAGAACGAAGTAAATATATTAAGTTTACAACAGTTATTCAATGCAGATCTACATATATTTTGATTAAATTGACATGTTAGAAATTTTTAAAATAATGTTATGAATAAAAAAATAATTCAAAATGGACATGTTTCATAAAATATTAACACATGTGAAATGACTAGTGAGTCTCATTCATGGTGCACCAGGACCTGTGTAGTGGAATATGAAAATATTTCTTCGTAAAATGCTTCAGCATTTTCATCACTGACGTACTTCATTAGTTTCTTAAGGTCTTCAATGTTTTGGGCATTGATGGGAACTTTTCCTTCTGGATATGCCTTTGTTAGTTCCAGTGTCAAACTCATAAATTCCCCTTCCCAAGGAGAATCATATTGCTTACATAACTCTTGATGTATGAGCGAGCTTCTACAACGCCAGGACTGTCTCAGCTGTATGTGAATTCCTTTCATATAGAGGGTGTGAAATGAATCTTTCTTTCACGAGGATTCTATGAAGTTTTTTTCCGATATGATATTCTTTTTGAAAAATTAGACCATTACATACCAAAGTTACTGATCAGTTTTTCAGAGTCCACTTTGTACGGTTATTTCTATATATTCTTTTATTGTATACACCATATCGGCCCCCTGTTATTGCTTTTCTGAAAACCCCAAAATCCCTATCACAAGGGAGAAAGGAATGGCCTCGTTCAGGAAAATAATTCTTTTTATAGTTTTGAATCTTCCAGAAGCTGCCAGACCAAGACAAAACCTAACTATTGTATGATTTTTGTTTTGGCCTGGGCAGCTATCTGAGAACATGTCTATGTTTTCATCAAAATATTATTTCAAAAACGAACAAACATCATTGGCTCCCTTTCGAGCCTGTCCTTCGTAATACACGTACAGCACAAATTGGTTGGCTTTAAGATCATGAATGCAAAATATATTAACCTATAATTACCTCATATAGAAGACTTCTTTGAACTGGTAATTGGGGGAAGGGCAGGTTTATAATATTATGCTGACAACATTCATAATGTCTTTGTATTTTAGGAGTCATCTTAGTGAAATTACTGGCTCATGTATTGACGCACACAACTTTCTCTGTTATGAAAATATCGTACTGTAAGAATAAAATAATAATGATTATGTAAACAACATATTACTTAATTATTACCTATACAAACATACACTGTTGTCTGTATAAACACATGTTTCGTAAGCAAGTTTAACAATATACCAAAAATCAATGTACCAGTACCATAACAGAGTTACAAATGATATGTTGTCATGTTTTCGATGTCCAAACGGTGAAGAAACGCACTAACTTCCTGACTTAGTTCTTTTCTTTACCGTAGTATAAATATCACGGTGATGTTAGAGACACATGGAAAGGTCTGACTAAGTTCATTTCTTCGCCAATCAATGTGTCTTGGAAGTAGTAATCATTTGGCGAATAAAAACAAAAATGGCAAATTTTGACTTAGTTCCTTTCTAAAAAATGCGATTCAATTTATATTTCAATTTTCATATAACTCGATTCAGCCATTATCGCGTGAAAAGGTAACAAACATCCAGACATACAGACAGACATACAAACAAAAATTTCAAAACAGCGATTTTCGGTTTCAGGGTGGTTAATTATATATGTTAGGACCAATTATTTTTGGAAAATCGAAAATTACCAGAAACATTTCGGCTACAGATTTATTATTATTATTATTATTATTATTATTATTATTATTATTATTATTATTATTGTTATTATATAGATTCTCTCCATAGAAAAAATATCTATTGTCCTATCTTAGGTCGCCTGTCGCCTCTATTCAGTATATTTACGAACACTTGTTTTCTGAATGAAAACTGTAAAGTCTAAACAAAGATCGTGACTAGGAGACAATAATTTACGATTTGTATTAAGAGTGGCAAATTGTGACGTGTTTCCTAGGTTGTTGCAGCACACTAAGAATAAAGGTGAAATAAAATATAATCTATCCATCTATAAATCATTATTGTGCAGTATACGTCACATGATTGGATTGCGAGTCCGCCACTGGGATCCAAACCGAGTGCTCTATACACCTTGATTGATATTACCTTATATATATATTGCGGCTTGCGCATCGTGAGTACAAATTTGCCGATAGCTGATGTACATTAAGAATAAATTATTCTCTTAATTGACTGTATCAGCGCTTTCCAGCTAAACCCAGTGTTCTTTTACAATCAGTAGAATGGTATGAGAAATTCGATTCTATAATGTGGGTATATTTATGTACGATTGGCAACACTGACTATTATCTTCGCCGTCTTATCATAGGAATGATAATTAAAGAAGCCACACTTACACTAACAAATTATCGGATTATTGGTCACTATAGGTAATTTGTTGGTGTAAGTGCGGCTCCTTTACTTTTTACTTCTATGAATAGATGGCGATGATAGTAACAAGTGTTGCCGATGATACATAAGTATACCCTCATTATAGAATTCAATATGGCATCCACGTGTGCTAATTTTATTGTAAACCAACACTGGGTATAGCTGACAACCGCTGATATTGTCAATTATAAGAAGAATTTATGCCTAATCTGCATCATCAGTTTCCCAGACACTTTTTAAGCCGCCCCTGTAATGGTCTGCCTATTGAAAACTAGAGGAATTATTTTAAAATTTGTCAGTTTTTTATATCTTTGGTTCTGACTTATCGACTGAGTAGAAATTCGCTTACACGATCATAAAATCTTAGGTCAGATATCTTTGAACGTCAGTTTACCAAAAGGACCACTTCTGACCAATGAGTTTGGACAGACATAGAATGTATTAGCATTCAATAATCACAGTAAAAAGCAGTCAGTTGTAATAACCGGGTCAATGAATCTTAAACTTAATACACACGATAAATATTAATAAAATCAGTGTATATATATATATATATATATATATATATATATATATATATATGTATGAGTATTAAAAGGCACTAAGTAACATTTTTGGTAATGTTAGTTACAGTAACTGTGTAGGACAGCAGATTACTAACCCTATTTTAGAGTTGGTGAAGAAATTTCTGTTCAAATCCAAAAGTTGAGTCACCTGTCTTAATACTGGCTGCATTTATATGACAAATAAATATGTATTTGCATGAAGTAAACCTTAGTACCCTCTGAGAGTTTAATTTGGTAGTTTTAAAAGGTTTGTTTGAAATAATTAAAAAAAACAATAGTTTGACATAGATTCTGAAAAAAGCATGAGATCAGATAGACTTTCTTGGTAAAGACAAGACTCAAACCGCTTAGAAATTTATAGAAAATCTTTTGTGAAACTTCAGTTTATAAGACAGTAAATGGTATTCACTTTTGATCTAAATCTGGAGTTCAAAAGGCGGCAGAAGTTACAACAAAATGTCTGACGGAGTCCCACGAGATATCTGTAAGGAGGTTTATTATGACAGATTCTTTTCCAGTTGAAATTTCTTTAACCTCTAAATTACATTTTAATTTCACAGATTGAAATTTAGTCACTGGTTAACTTGCAACTTCTTTACCGTGTTAACATTTTAGGATATGAAATTTATGCTTGCAAAAATAACAACAAACTATCTGAAGTGCCAACTTATACTCTAATACTTAAGTAGAATTGAAAGTACAATACATTCATTTATTTCTATAATGATGATAATGATGTCTCATCTGTTTCGCATTATGTCCAGTTATTATTTATGAGGATGCAATTCAAATTTATGTTTGCAAAAATAATAATAAATAACCTGTAGTGCCAATATTGATTGTGTGATATTTTCGTGTAAAATTAAAAGGAACTATCTACAATACATTCATTTATTTCTCTAACTACATTAAAATACAAAATTATAATTTATATTCAATTTTTAAAATCAATGATCCAATCTTTACCTGTCCCAAAAATAAAATAAACGTACACATTAAAAATTTAACCATCCGACACATTTTTTAAATTTGCCGAAATCCACTCAAAGTGTAGTTAGCTCCTTTCACGTCTCACCAATTCATATACACATATATTGTGAAGATAGTATCTGGTAAGTGTTCAGAGGGAAGAAAGTATTACATTTTTTTTATTTGTTGTTATTAGGATTGGTAGTAAATCAGTATTAGTAACTGTTACTGGCAATTACTGAGCCAGAGATGTATTTCCAGCATAATTATTATCGTTTTATATTCTTTTTATAGGACCTGTTCCATCCCGAGAAGCTGGCCGTTATAATGGCCCTAATTGTAAGTAACTTCACGATTTACCAATTTACAATATTATACTATTTATAGCACATAGATATTTAAAAGTTGTGTCACTAGATCACCATATGAAACGTATTCAATGGAAAAAAAAGTTATAAAATAGATTTGATTTTATAACGTAGATACCGATAGACTATCAGTTTTGGATTATACCGGATGTCTCAAAAGTCAGCTGTCTTAGTGCAAATCTCAAGTCTTGATGTAATGAATGTTGCACAATATTGACATTTGAGTTTTCGTTTGAAATAGAAAAAGCATTAATGTAAAAGATGTTCAAATTGATTTCCCTCTTGAGCGTTAAAAATATGGATGCGAGCATGGAAAGATCTTTGTATGTTATGAACATTGTTCTTGTGATAGCGTGATATGCAGCACTGCAGCATTAATGTTTTCTTTGAGATATCAGTTGAATGTGGATAGATTTAAGGTTTCGCCACAGGAAAGAGTTACGGTATGTGAGGTGTGAGGTCTGGGGACCTTGGCGGGCCATTCTGTAAGCACTCTACGACTGAACCATCGTCCAGGATCAATGTTCTCGTGAAGTCGTTCTCATACAACGAACATCGAAGTGCGGAGAGATTCGTCTTGTTGCAATTTGAATCTCCGACTTCCTTTACTGACATATCGCCGACTTACGGTTCGAATACATCTTTTAGGAGTTGCAGATATCGTTTAGTGTTGACGTGTCCTTCGAAGAAAACTCTCGCACTGTTATTCTGGGTATCAATATATTATGCTATATGAGGATTCTCTTGCGATAACTTCACCATGTTGTGCTTGTGCACATGACCATGGTCCTGCCTGTTTATTTAATTATTAGTAAACCAATTACAAAATTCTTCCCGGCGCACAGTGGGATATTTGGCAGATTTAGGCGGCCAAAGCTATTTTTGTACTTGAATTGAGTCTAAACTTGTTTTCTTACTAATATATTGTATTTTAAGTGACATGAAATATTTTTATGAATAAAAATATTATTTCTACATTTTCAAGCCATTTAATAATACATTAAAATCAAGACATAAGTTCAACCTAAATATTCATGTTTATTATTGCTTAAAATCTGATTCACATTGATCAGCCGGATGATGATGGTGTTGCTTATGATGATGTTGAGTGCCATGGATCATTTCACTTGCTATGTCAGTAGATTCTTTGACAACTCTTATTTTAATAGGGCAACAATAACGTGGCGAAGTTGGAGTTGGATTGTGCCAGATGTAATTTTTATTTTGCAACAAATTAGTGGGAAAAAAGTCCAAGAAATATTTTTATGGGAATCAGCATCATTCTGAAATTTCTGTTTAAATGGAGTCACATCCTCATTCCAAATTAACACCAACCAGTTACTCGTTCTTTCTTCTTCAATTAAAGCTTGTACAACTCACAAGACGCGTCAACAATCGTGTAATCCTATAGTCCAATAACCTTTGTAACTTTTTCTTAGCAGAAATAATAGTAGCATCGTATGACTCCTCATTCGCGTAGCAATCCAATTTTGCCTTCTGTAACACACTGTAGCAAGGTTATAACTTTTTATTAATTCTTGTTATTTCATATTGTCTTATTGAAACACCAGCTTCAACAAACATGCCAAAGTTCTTAATTTCACCTGGGAAACTATAAGTCAATATTTCCGTATACAGTATGTAGTTCTATACAAACTTTCTTTCTTTCTTACTTTCTTTCTTTCTTTCTTTCTTTCTTTCTTTCTTTCTTTTCTTTCTTTCTTTCTTTCTTTCTTTCTTTCTTTCTTTCTTTCTTCCTTTCTTTCTTTCTTTCTTTCTTTCTTTCTTTCTTTCTTCCGTTCTTTGCAACTCTCAGTCAATTTCTGCAAAGTCTTCATGGTCGTCCCGGTTGATCCACTATCTTAGTAATCGCGAATATTCCTTCGAACAAGTCATTGTTTTTGTTACTGAATGTATGCTCCATTTTGTGTGCTGTGGTCCATCTTCATTTCAATTCAGATTTATAACGTGAAAATTTATGCTTTATTTCCTTAATTTGTTCGCCTATGTAATTTTCATAGGCTAGCAGCTAATTTTCTACAGATTCCAATTTTGCGTTAAATTTTGGTAAACTTTGCCGCTGCATCATGTTACATAACTTCCTTCGAGATGTTATATTGACGTCCGGTGCCCTGAAATTTTGTATAATATAAAACAGAAATAAACATAGCTTAAAAATATCTACATTTATACCAACATTTCTAGCTTACGTTTTACTAATAGGTCTACCCTGCTTCATGCATTCAAACCTGAATTTTCAATTTTACATAATAATGTTCTTTTTTCCCCTTCATATTTTGACATGTGGGGTCCTGAAGGTCATTTCTTGCAAATTTAAATTTTCAAAATTAAGAAAATGCTTTTAGCTCCCCCTCCATTTTTTCTTCAACGTGTAAATGGTATATTTTTACAAAGTAATTTAGAAATTAATACTTCAACACACAGAAAGAAGTGCAATTTCATGAAATCTGTGTACTTAAGCTGAAAAGAAAAACGAAATTTTGGTGATGTAACATAATCATGCACGCAAGGTCGTAAATAGTTGATGAATCTTTATCCTATAAAACCGCGTGATTCCGTGGCTGATTTTTAAGTAGGCCTAATAGTGAAGTAGAAGCCTTAAAGTTTCTATTAAGGCTGGTTCACAATAAACCGGGAACGGAAACGACGAGAACGAGAACGAAAATAATGTTAAAATATATATTTTTCAATCTGAACATTCACAATGGTTAATTGTGAATGCTCCCATTTCAATACATTTATTTTAACACTAGCCGTACCCGTGCGCTCCGCTGCACCTGTTAGAAATAAATATAAAGTAATTACATAATTAAAATAGGACGTTTGATCCAGGGAACAACTTTTACAACAGCGCAAGATAATATGCTTCGCTCTCATTACCCAATTTTTTTTGCATTGCATTTATTGCATATATATTTTATGTATTTTAACACGATTCAATTGAGCATAGTTAAAATTTGAATGATAAAATAATGGATTGCTAAGCTAACGTACTATTACTGCATACTAAATCAATACACTCTCGTTGTTCTTTAATTCTCTGAGATTAAAATGAGTGTACATAAATATTATTTTAAGAAATACAGAAAACGAATGTACAAAATAGCCTATCAAATTTTCTGTGCATAAGAAGCTATTTTAATCTTACCTGTCCTCGATTCACTCAGACGTTACTGTAATAACATTATAGCATTATGTCCATCTAGAGAAACTACACTTTCCAATGGTGAAATAATAATTAATTATACTACTGGGTTCAAAAAGTTCCCGGAATTTTATTACCATTTTTCGTATTAATATATAACAAGGGATATTATACATTTGTTTTGTTGGTGACATTCATGATGTCATTTCCTTAAAGTTTGTTGATAATGGCGATTGTTGGTTTTGAGTTGTAGGCAATTGTTTATCATAGTGTTTTGTTTGTTCGTCGCATTTTGTAATTATGTCCACAGAGCAACGTACAAACATCAAGTTTTGTGTTTTGTTACACAAAACTCCTGCAGAGACATTAAGATTGTTGGAAGAAGCATATGGCGAAGCAGCAATGAAAAAAACTCAAGTGTATGCCTGGCATAAACGCTTTTCTGGTGGCCGCGATAGCATCAAAGATGACCGACCAACAACTGCAACAAATGAAGCAATCGCTCAGCGTGTGGGTAATGTTGTGAGGGACGACCGACGTAAAACCATAAAAGAGATAGCAGCAGAGGTCGGAATATCAGTCGGAAGTGTACACAATGTTCTTCACAAGCATCTCAACATGCATTACGTGTCTCAGAAGTTAGTTCCGAAAATGTTGTCGGCAGAACAGAAAGAAACAAGAATGACTCTTGCTGGGGACATGATCAGTATGGCTGATGAAGATGGTGATTTCTTAAACAAAATTATTGCTGGTGATGAAACTTGGTGCTACTTGTACGACCCAGTCCCTAAACGACAGTCATCTGAGTGGAAATCGAAAACATCTTCTCGGAAGCAAAAATTTCCTAGGGACACTTCCAAAGGCAAAGTTATGTTGGAAGTTTTCTTCGACTCTCAGGGTCTCATCCACCATGAGTTCATTCCAGAAGGTCATACTGTAACGAAAGAATTGTACGTAGAAATCCTCCGTCGCCTCCGGGACGCAGTGAGAAGGAAACGTCCAGAAAAGTGGGTAGAAAACAACTGGTTGCTTATGCATGACAATGCACCTGCTCATCGCGCAATTATTATAAAGAATTTTCTTGCCAGGCACAACATAACTGCTTTGGATCACCCACCATACTCTCCTGATCTCTCACCACCTGATTACTTTCTGTTTCCCCGTCTGAAAAGTCATCTGAAAGTACGGAGATTCAATGCTGAAGAGGTTATCGCAAACGCGACGAGAGCACTAAGACGGGTTTCATAAAATGGCTTCCAGGAACTCTGCACGCGTTGGCAAAAGTGTGTTGTTGCGGAAGGAAACTATTTTGAAGGGAATGCTGTAGAATAGTGTTTAAGGTACGTTGTTTCTATGATACTAGCAAATTCCGGGAACTTTTTGAACCTAGTATGTACAAATCGGTTAATTTAGCTTCTGATATTACGTCATACATACTATGACTATGTAGGCTATGTTTAATAGCTTTCGATTGTTGATGTCCAAGGCCCCTGTTTCGATTGCTGTTGTCCAAGGCCCCTTATAGACGAAGTCATTTGTTCTTAATACATTGCACCGTCTTAGATGGCGTTATTTTAATTTTAAAACTCATTTATCTCCTTAAATATCAGTCCTATGAAAATTTTGTAAAGAATAAAACTTATCAGAAATCATTTTTGAAAAAACTTTTGTCATGTAACATTTTTCACAAAAATCAATAATAAGCGAGATATTTCGATTTAATTCAGGCCTCCTTATAACCCCCCTTTCAAATAAAGTATTTTGAATGCCATATAGCCTAAAATCTAAGTTACAACAAACTTAATTTATATTCCAATTTTCATATAAATCGGTTCAGCCATTATCGCGTGAAAAGGTAACAAACATACAGACAGACATACAAACAAAAATTTCAAAAATGCGATTTTCGGTTTCAGGGTGGTTAATTATATATGTTAGGACCAATTATTTTTGGAAAATCGAAAATTACCAGAAAAATTTCGGCTACAGATTTATTATTAGTATAGATTATTTCCATTTTCGTTCTCGTTGTCGTTTTCGTTCCCGGTTTATTGTGAACTAGCCTTTACAGTAAAAACAGTACCGGGAAATATCCGGAAGTGAACTATTGTACTCGAATTTGCTTAAATTAACTTAAAAAATAATGAAAAGAAATGTCATTTTTTGATATCGCTTTGTCTTCGTCAAAATAGTTAGGCCTGTAATACCGATAAAAATATTTAAAATGTATTCAACTTTCCAGTTTCATCAGAATCAGCAACTATTCACTTCAAACCATACACCGAACAAATAATATTCACTGTAGAACTTGAGCTTACACAAACAATGCCGAGAAAAGGTGCGAGCACTGCAAGAGACGATCAAGTTTCCACTGTCATACAGTCTCAGGATTTGCGCGAAGCGATGGCAGTAGGGTAGTTTATTATTTCCCGTCAATTCCATTCAGCTTTACCATGTCATATTTTTTTCTACCCAAAGTGAGTTTTAGAAAATCGATTTTCGGCCGCCTAAATCGGTGGCCAAATGCCCCCACTGTGGGACGATCAGAATCACCACTACGAGTACGCAGTTCCTGCAAAAGTTGATTTTATAAGAATGATATGTATGATATTGCAGAATACGGTGCATAGAGTTTTAGGAATTCCAAGTTCCTTTCAATCTGATCGGGTGACACTTGCTGTTACCTTGATCTAATACCGCAAAAGAACTGTCATTATCGTGGATCGCCCAGTTTGTCGTCCTCCTACAGAACAGGTATCCTGAGAGTTTGAAAATTAGATTCAGGTCTTTGGGTGACGACGGTGAAATTCAACCCATGTTCGCGGTTGAGAGAGAAAGACCTGAGGCATGCTATGCTGAATCACAATTTCGGCTTTACCTTGCATAATGTACGGTAGTGGCAAAAAAACCGGACCGACCCTTGTAGCTGATACAGAAGAATCCTGTGCTGTGTATTGTGTCAAACTGTAGTAATTTCAATATGGATAGTGAAGCCAGAGGTATGTACTGCTATTTAATGTAAAAATACGCAGTTATCTTTGCCGAATAGAGGTAGAAATGTAATATTGATGCCAGATAAAAATAAAACTCTCAAAGTTTTTCGTCTGTAAGTTTGAGGCACTGAAGGAAACACAAGACGGTAAGAATCGAACAAATGCAGTAAATTTCATTGTTACAATTTTTTTTCTTTTTTTTTATTTTTTTTGTGTGTTAAAATGTAGTATTTTAATTTGTAATTTAGAAATTAATTGTACAAGATGGATGTGTTTTGTGACTAGCAGAATTTGAATCTGTGACTCTGAAATCAGCTCCAAGGGTCGGTCCGGATTTTTTTGCCACTACTGTACAACCATTTCCTCTACATTAGCCTGTTACATATGATTATATTAGTTCAATTACTCCCTATTTTTCCCATGAAACCAAAATTTCAGAACAGTATATAATTGTTCCAGTTCTACTTTCTTATTTACGTTGCGAGATATGGACTGTGAATATATTCCGGTTATGCTAGAAATCATTCATAAGGTACCAGGAGCGGTGTAGCGTGTCTTGTGAAAGGAATGAAGCAACTGTGATTATTATTATTATTATTATTATTATTATTATTATTATTATTATTATTATTGTTTGTTGTTGTATGAATTGCAGAATGGCTGTATAGAATTTCAGAAATCTACCTTTATCATTTATATGCCATTTCGAACTTCCCATTAATCGCTGTAAACTAATCAATTCTGTTACACTGGTCAACAAAATTAAACATGTATTTTGTTAAAAGACAAAGAATGGGTGATTCTTATAGCATTTTTCATGCTGATTTCAAATCTGTTTTCAAAATTTTGCTATCACCCAAGGGTTTTGAATAATTACCAAATGTACTTCAGACTTTTCTAGTATTGATATCTTGTAACATTTTACCTAAAATCATATTTATTTACCTAAAATATGTGTGTGAAATAGATTTTATTCTATACTTCGCTTGAGAAACCTCTATTTTGATATAATTATTAGGCACATCCTAGATTCTCTTGTAACATCTTGTACGTCAGAAACAGACCAAGCTCGACTTTTGGCTCTACAAGAAAAAGAAGCGGGTTCCTGGCTACAAGCTCTACCTTCCCCAAATATTGGAACGCTGATGAACAACAAGTCTTTTAAGACTGCAGTCGCTCTACGTCTTGGATGGAAAATCTGCGTACCACATAAATATGTATGTGGGGAAGTTGTCGACACTTTCGGTCACCATGCTCTGAGCTATGTCAAGAGTAAGGGACGTTTTTATAGACATTCAACAATTAACGACATAATCAAGAGAGCATTAGCATCTTCTGGTATCCCAGCTATTTTAGAATCCTCTGGGATTAGTCGCACGGATGGTAAGTGCCCTGATGGATTAACCTTGGTCCCGTGGAGCAGAGAAAAATCACTAATGTGGGATACGACATGTGTGGATACCTTAGCTCCATCCCACTTGCCAACAACTTCTAAACTCGCTAGCTCTGCAGCAGAATCTGCCGTACTCAATAAACGTCGTAAATACGTACATCTAGTAGACAAATACATCTTCATCGTCTTTGCCGTGGAAACAATAGGCTCCTGGTGTAAACAAGCAAAAGACCTGGTTTCCGAAATTGATAGAAGTTTGGTGACTGTTACTGGAG
Organism: Periplaneta americana; assembly: GCF_040183065.1. Taxonomy (NCBI): domain Eukaryota; kingdom Metazoa; phylum Arthropoda; class Insecta; order Blattodea; family Blattidae; genus Periplaneta; species Periplaneta americana. The sequence continues at coordinate 182,022,478 of NC_091131.1, forward strand.
ACCCTCACTGCACCAATTACCTACGGCAACGAATAGGAATAGCCATCCAACGTGGAAACGCAGTCAGCATTTTGGGAACCTTTCCAGACGCCAATTCTCTCGATAAGATTTTCTTCATTTGAATATCTGAAAGCAAGACAAGGGTGAAGTATGAAGCCCCGTAGAATTGAAGACTGTGCAAAGAAGAGTTAAGGTGAACGTAGCCTGCTTGTTGGTCACATGGGACATTTGACAGTCATTTCATAAGATCTTCTGTAAGTTTGTATTATATTGCACGAAATTATCTCTTTTGAGTGTCCAACAGTAATCTGACAGAACATTTGGGGTCAGTTTTTCCTGGCAGCTCCTTTCCATTTCAGAAAAATACTGATGAAAACACTCCCCATGTTTGTCGCTGACTACCCGAAGGTTTTGAGGAAAGAAAAAAAAATAGATGAGAATCCAAGAAGTTATTTTCAGAGATACATGCCACCCGATCACGTTATATTTCTGAATCAGCTGGCTGACAAGTTCTCTGTAATCTTCTGATCTGAGGTTCCTAGAAAGTAACAGTCTGTTGAATGTTGCTTACGTTCCCGGCATATCATTGGAACTGGAAAAGATATATGACGGGATCCTTTTAGCCAATTAGAGTAAGTATTAATTTATTCTCAGTAGAGCACAGCAGATTTCATGGGCTCAGTTCCAGTCCTCATCTATTTTGCAATCAAAAGAACACTCGCAAGCTCTTGTAATTCGTTTAGTAGCTAGCATTAACCTGCGTGTTTTCAACGTTAACTAACCACAAACGTAACAAAACTTGTTTGTGATTTACACAGTATTTCGAGGTATGTTTCACTTTACAAGATACTTTTATACTACATTTAAAATTAGGACAAAGAAAACACAGGTTATGAAACTTGTTTCATGATTGTAAGTTCCAGCTCAACTGAGAATAAATTAATACTATCTCTCTCAGTCTTATGAGGAATGAAATTAATTTTTATGAATTGTGACTTCATACGCAACAGTGGTCTAAAGTTTTAGGTTAATTGTTAGAGCAATGAAATGAAATATTTGACATATTTTCTTTCCATTCGCATGTTAAGGACAGTATGTACAAAAATAGATCTATTTTTCTAAAATTACAAAAAAAAAAAAAAATGGTGGGTGGTAGAAAAATTCTGACTTCATTTTTGGAATCAGCAGATGACATTACGTAACAAACAGCAGAAATTGTACATTTAACAAAATCATTGCTGACCAGTGCATTATCAAGGAAATAGGGCCAGAATTGTCTCAGCAGCAGAGTTATGTCGATGATCTTCAGTGTAAGTAATGGCGACTCTACTGAATCTGTGAATTTGTCATATAATTAATTTTTTAATACTGCTGACAATGGGGAAAGCAAAAGAACGTTTGTTTCATGCAGGAATCGTTATCAGTCTGCATAAGTGAAAATGTAAACGTTTCGGGATAAACATGGGATAGCTTCCTTAATTTCGAGAATTGTAAAGTTTGAGTGCACTGTTGTTCCAGTTATCAAGTTCAGAGAAACCACAATAAATTCGATGTTTAGAGCATTCATTCATAGTTTCCTGTCCAAGGACAGATCTTTCACTGCAAACCCATCATTCTGCAATCTTTCTTCTTTTCTGCTTTCCTCTTCTCCTCCCTAGTTCCTCGCTTCACACTTTTAGCATCACACCACAACCGTGATATACGTTCACAGCATAACCTTGTTCTATCAATTCCATTCCATCATACATCTCTCTACTCTGCTTCCTTCACAATACGCACAGCTCGTTCCTTGAATTCATTGTCATAGGAAATCAGGAGAAGTCTGAGTCTAAAATATTTTAAGTAGACTCTACTTACAAATGATTTTAATGAACAGAACTACACTCTTGCGGAAGTTTCTAAATAGTCTTAAATGACCTAGTTGTTATTTTTTTCTCTTCTCTCTTCTTTTTTTCTTTTTTTATTATTTTGATATATTACTTAATCATTTGTATTTCTATGCCATTCAGTAGACTTTGCTAATCAACATTTTATGTCTTGTAACCCACATGTATTCTCCTATTAGTATATTAACTGTATAATATATCTCAAGTGAAATAATCGTCGAATTTATCTCGAGCATTTTAGGCCTTATAAATTGTGTGTAAGTGTGTATATTCCCCTTATGTTATGTAACTGATTTTTATTATGTGTAATTTTCTACTTTATTCTATATATTATGTACCGATCTTGACTATTTGTATTTTTATATTATGTAACTGATCTTGACTATTGTAATTTTCTACTATATTTTATGTAATTTCTAAGGTATTTTCTTTTGTTTTGTTTTGTAATCTAATTTTGTATTCCATGTATATTATTGAAACCTGGTTGAGTGGAAGAGAAAGCCTCATGGCCTTAACTCTGCCAGGCAAAATAAACCTACTACTACTACTACTACTACTACTACTACTACTACTACATGATCCATATAACTTAATGTCGTCTATGATCTGATATCTTCTTGTGCCCCGAACTCTTCTCGCATTCACTATTCCTTCCAGTGCATCCTTCAATAGGAAATTTCTTCTCAGCCAGTAACCACTGTGTATTGTTAATATTGTATATACCACTGCCACCGGGTGCTTGCCCACTTGCAGTGTAAATAAATACATACATACAACCCAACAAATTCCTTTTTCTCCTCCTGTTAAATTTCAAAATCATTCTTTCTGCACCCACGCGTTCCAACACAGCTTCATTTCTTTTCATATCTGTCAATTTCACACGCTCCATTCTTCTCCGTATTCACATTTCAAATGCTTCTATTCGCTTTTCTTCTCTTCCTCTTAATGTCCTTATTTCTGTCCCATGTCGTACAATGCCACATTCCACACACAGCACTACACTAGTTTCTTCCTTGGTTCTTTTTCTGGAGGTCTGCAGAAGATTCTCCATTTTCTATTAAAAGCTGCTTTTGTCATTGCTATCCACCTTTCAGCTTCTAGCAGCAGCCCATGTTATTGCTTATAGCACACTTAAAGTATTTGAAGCTGTTCACTTGCACTGCTGCGTCATTTAGAATTAGCAGGTTTACCATTTTTATTATTCTTCCGAAAACCATGGTCTTCGTCTTATTTGCATTTATCTTCATCTTCATCCCATACTGCTCACAGCTGTCATTCAGCTCCAGTAGAATACCTGTTCTGCTAACAACGCCATATCATCAGCAAATCTTATTCACGTTATTCTTCTTCCTCCAGTTACCATTATGAAAACAGTTCTTCACTAAATCCTCCAAGTAGATGTTGAACGGGTAGGTGATAAAGGACATCCTTGTACTCCTCTCTCAATTTCACTTTCATGCGACTTTTTTCTCCTTAGGTTTGGAGGAATGAGATCAAAATAATTTTCATTATTTGCTTTACGATTAAATTCTTTGTCAGAAAAAGCACATTTTTATTGGGGGAAGTGTTTAGAACAAAGGGGCCGTATTCATAGACATTCTTAGCGCGGACTTCCGGTGGATCATCAGCGTACCAAATTTTTCGTATTCAAAAACCAGAATTAGCGATATGAATTCATATTAATCCTGAACAAGTAACCAGTCGATAGCCGGGGCTAGTTTGGCACGCTCGTAGCACGGGCTAGCGAAAAGTCTATGAATAGCACCCAAGAAGATTAAGAAAGAAAAGCTTCTATTACTGAATCTGCCGATAATATTAAGACAAATCAAGCCACTTATTTCGCAATAGAGGCGGCTGTGAGAGTGTTTTCCATCTTTGTCATTCATGCTGTCAACAACATTCTAAGTCGACAATATTTTCAATATTATTGCATAGTCTGTCAGAATTCTTCCTCAAATATTGTAATGACATTACAGATCGGCAAATTTTTAATTGTAGTAACTAATATCGATCTGTTTAATTTGAAAAATGCCGAAGCATTATTTAAAGAAACCAGTCTAAGCATATCATGCATGTTATCATCGGAAAAATTGACCATTAATAATTGCTTAATTAGTTCTTTCAATGGAAAATGGTTTACATATGCTTGTGAAACTGAAATTCAGTTGCGCAGGGAATTTACGAATCTTCGGATTCTGTTCAGGGTTTAAGTAACTGTTAAAGGTGCGGCAGTTCTCGTTATTTTACGTGTTTTTGAATAGTGCAGTATGTGAAAAATCAATTATTTCCAGCTGCAACTCTAAGGATAACATAACAGAAGGGTTCTAATTTGGATTGAATAATTGAATCACTTTCACTTAATGTCTCTGATTACGTTTTTTCTTAATATTCATAGATTGTTCATGTATTAACCGCATTATATCTTCTTTTTACTGAAGGCAGACTTCTGTATCTCCATGGTGAATGCTAAAGGTATAGTGTACAGTGTACAGTGTACATTGTACACCCCTTTCTCATACTAACCAGGCCGCTGAAGCTTAATATAGCAAGAAGATTGAGAAGAGAGTGAGATATTTGGTCCAGTGATTTTTCCCCTATAATTATTACTGGTTTATTTTCTTTTATAGAACCGAGGCCACTACAACATCATTCAAAAGGGCCAGACTGTTTCCGTAAGTAATTATTCAGTATTCATAGATCACAGTGTGTACTCCTTGCAGGCTGTCCATGATAGTTATATGACTGAATAATCACATGGAAAGCAATCTTTAAATAATATTTTGATAATAGATTACTTTTTAGAACAATGATATTGATATCAGTTTCCGATTATATACTTTATCTTAACAAAGTTTATTTTGCTCCATCCATACAAAAGTTGCTAAGAGCAATAGTCTCCCTTTTACACACCTTCCTTATAGTTCTTAATCATTCATTGGCACATTCTCTCTAGAAATTTGTTGCTTGAGCATGAGTTACTTGATTTTTTAGGTGAAGAGCAATGTGCTAGAAGAATTCATAAAATATCTCAGTTGTTCTCAAACATAAAAATAAAGGTTAGAAGAAAGAATTCTTCTTACGCCTAATATTCAAACACTCCATAGACAGTACGTCTAGTAAACACTTAAGTTTGTGTACGTTCTCCTGTTGCAAGTCTTGCCGAGTGAATAATAATTGGAGTTGCAGTCACCTCCACTGAAGGGCGATGACTTCAAGGAGCACAGCTACTCCTTGCAAAGTTGCAACACGTTACATTTCATATTCTCAAAATTATTGGACGTATCAAAAACGTATTGACATAAGTTGTTCGCATTGACTTCGTCTATTAATGTAATAGGTTTCCTTCCACGCTGTATAATGCAATGACTTTTTTAAATAAACTTTTCCCTCGTTTAGTGAACTGTCCGAAGACTGGTCTGAACCTCATAAGTGACACCGTGAAGTATCACTCATGAAGCAACTAAGACAGGAAGCAGTGGGCTAGTGTGGCCGGGTCCTTTTCTCCTCCATTGCATACATCGCTGACTAGCTACAAATAACACTAATCAGATTTCAGATGCAAACAAATTGTTCTTCCTCTGACAAATATCGTCAAATGAGATGTACTGCCTGATAATAGATTACAGTAGACCGTCGATAATCCGAAAGTCGTTGTCTGAACAGTCGAATATCCGACTCCGAACGCTCAAATTTTTTTTTAATGAAAAAGCTGTCTGCCTGTGACTTATAACTCCCAAAAATTCTCCTGGATGACTGCTGATATTTCAAGGTTTGGTACGGAAATAACCTTACATCAAATATTAAAACAGTCAGAATATAAAAAAGGGAAAGTTCTTTTAATCCTAGATAACGACCCACATATCCTTCATTTGAAATTCTTAAGGTTTATAAATTTCGTATTGTTCTAGGGTGTTGAGTTTTTGCTCTTTGGTTCAATGTGTAGTATTTCATATCAGTGTGTATGTTGCTGTAGCTATGGTTGGAGTTTGTGATGTGTTCTACGAAAGTTGAATTATTCTACAAAAAATTTAAAAAGAAAGTATTTAACACCGAATAATTTAAACACTTAACTTGAAGGACTGTGTTTATATGGTTTCTGATGTTTTGGATAGTTTTACAGAAGAAAATTAAAAAGTTGTGGATGAAAAAATTATGGCCTATACGTATAGAAGCAGGAAAAAATGAGGAATGGAAATGTGTGCAAAATTAAGATTTAACTGAAGCTACGACTCTTTCTAATGCCATACACAGCTTCAGAAATTGTGAGAAGGTCGATGCTAACGAATGGTTGAATCTTGACCAAAATGACTTCGGGTACCAAATTTTGAACGATGACGAAATTCTGACTGTTGTAACAGATAATGAAGCACCTGTAGATGAAGATGACGGCGTAACAGAAAACTAGGATGAAAGAAGCCGTAGAGGTCAATTCACGGTGAAGCAATCAGTGGTCTAGAGACTTTTAAATTTGGCTGAATAAAATGCCTGTGTATACGGTAACACAGCTTGTCTGTCTACAAATTAGAGACTTGACTGCAAAGAAACGAAACACAGTAAAAATTTAAAAAATGATCAAAGACTTTTTAAAATCTGTCTAATGTTGCTTGTAGTACAGTCAGTAGGTCTATTGAAATCTTTAAAGTTAATATAGCATGCAGTTAAATTATTTGTGGTGTTGTTATTGCTCTGTGTTCGAAAATCCGAACGAATCGATACTTCGAACAGGAATGAACATCAATTAGTTCGGATTATCGACACTACTGTATTTATCAGCCGAACCTCAATCAGAAGCATAAACATAATTGTTTATTGTTGTTTATTGTTAATAAAATAGCATTGACAGAAATACAATCTTAGTTCTTCCCTGAAGGAGTAAAAAAACTCGTGCTCAGGGAGATATCTAAACACAAAGATAATTTTTTGACACAAACTGAGTCAAGAAAAAAAATTACTAGATTCTTTTCTTTTCACAGGTCCACACCTCCAACAACATCCACTGGAGGTGTGAGCGGACTGTCCGCCTGTCCTAGGAACAGGCGGGGTAAGTAAACGTCTTCATGCGTAAATCGCAGTGACTTTCATTCCAAAGCTTTCTAGTCTATATAACTATTTATATCAATTAAGTGAAATTTAAGCAAGAAACACGTAAATTTATGTATTGAGGGTAAAGTTTATAAAACAAGTGTTAATTACATTTTAGGTTTCCGAGGCCCATTTCAATTTCCAAATGCCACCCATGTATTTTTGTTATTTAGTCAACTGTGTGAAGACAGATCTGAACCTCACAATTGAAACAAGAAGTCACCACTTATGAGAAATAAGATAGGAGATAATCTGGTAATTTAAGGTTTCCAATGATACAAAGTTCAGTTTTTAGTATTTCCACACTTAAACGATTTCTCTCATCATTTCGTAATCTGTTACGACTATTCATGATATTAATTGTACACTCTGCAACCACGTTTTGAACTTACTTACAAATGGATTTTGAGGAACCCGAAGGTTTATTGCCGCCCTCACATAAGCCAGCCATCGGTCCCTATCCTGTGCAAGATTAATCCAGTCTCTATCGTCATATCCTATCTTCCTCAAATCCATTTTAATATTATCCTCCCATCTACGTCCCGGCCACCCCAAAGGTCTTTTTCCCTCCGGTCTCCCAACTAATACTCTATATGCATTTCTGCATTTGCCCATACGTGCTACACGCCCTGCCCATCTCAAATGTCTGGATTTAATGTTCCTAATTATGTCAGGTGAAGAATACAATGCGTGCAGTTCTGCGTCGTGTAACTTTCTCCATTCTCCTGTAACTTCATCCCTCTTAGCCCCAAATATTTTCCTAAGAACCTTATTCTCAAACACTCTTAGTCTCAGTTCCTCTCTCAAAGTGAGAGTCCAAGTTTCACAACCATTCAGAACAACCGGTAATATAACTGTTTTATAAATTCTAACTTTCAGATTTTTTTGACAGGAGACTAGATGATAAAAGCTTCTCAACCGAATAATGAAACGCATTTCCCATATTTATTCTGCGTTTAATTTCCTCCCGAGTGTCATTTATATTTGTTACTGTTCCTCCAAGATATTTGAATTTTCCCAACTCTTCGAAGGGTAAATCTCCGATTTTTATATTTCCATTTCGTACAATATTCTGGTCACGAGACATAATCATATACCTTGTTTTTTTTCGGGATTTACTTTGAATCCAATCGCTTTTCTTGCTTCAAGTAAAATTTCTGTGTTTTCCCTAATCGTTTGTTGATTTTGTCATAACATATTCACGTCTTCCGCATAGACAAGAAGCTGATGTAACCCGTTCAATCCCAAAACCTGCCTGTTATCCTGAACTTTCCTAATGGCATATTCTAAAGCGAAGTTAAAAAGTAAAGGTGATAGTGGATCTCCCTGCTTTAGCCGGCAGTGAATTTGAAAAGCATCACATAGAAACTGGCCTATACGGACTCTACTGTACGTTTCACTGAGACACATTTTAATTAATCCAACTAGTGTCTTGGGATTACCAAAATCAATAAGAATGTCATATAATACTTCTCTCTTAACCCAGTCATGTGCCTTTTTTAAATCTATGAATAACTGATGTACTCTGCCCGTATATTCCTATTTTTTCTCCAATATCTGTCGAATACACTAAATCTGATCAATAGTCGATCTATTACGCCTAAAACCACACTGATTATCCCCAATAATTTCATATACGTACGGAGTTAATCTTCTCAAAAGAATATTGGACAAAATATTGTACGACGTCAACAAAAGTGATATTCCTCGAAAGTTACCACAGTTAGTCTTGTCCCCCTTCTTAAAAATATATACAATTATGGACTTCTTCCATTGTCCTTGTATAATTTCCTTTTCCGAAATAGGAAGCACAATTTTATAAATTTCGCTATATAATGCACTTCCACCCTCTTGTAATAAATGTGCTGGAATTTGATCGATACCTGGAGACTTGTACTTTTTCAGATTTTCTATCGGAATTTCGACTTCTGAGAGCATGGGTTCGAGTATAAACCACGTGTTGAACTACTATTTCTAATTGTGGAGATTTCTCTGAGGCACCTTTAGTCTGAAAATATTTATTTAATTTCCCAAAACTTTTCAAATACGCATCTTTCACAAAGGAAGAAACCACTTCATTTAATAGGCACAGGTCACCATACATTGTATCTTCATCAAGTTGTAGCTTTAATTTTCAACTAATACATAACATTTCTTCTACGTTTGGTGTGGAACCATCAAGTAAAACTGAAAAATACTTGAAAATTCCCTATCTTCACGTTACACGAAATAGAGAAATATCCCTTTCAGCCTATGTAATAAAAATTCCTATAACAAGTTTTCAAACTAATTTAATAAAATTACCTGCCGAAATTAGAGTCTTTAACAATGATAACAGCCAACGGCCTCATGATGAGACCCACCAACATGTTCGGCTGAGCTGGTAAAATACCGGCAGGCTACCAACCCTAAAAGTATGATGTACTTGAATGGTATTTTATTGTGGCAAAAGATGACTGGGATATTTCTAACCCATTGTTATGAGACACAATGCTACAGTTTAAACAGTCGAAGTTTCAAAACTGAAAACATTACATCACATTTTTCCTTCCAGAGACAAAAATGTAAATCTGTTAAATATTGTCAGTTTTAATTATGAGAGATATACATAAGGAGCTTTTGAAATGAGTGTATCTAGAAGGAAAAATAAGCGATCGGTGACTGGCTGTTATCGGTTTGTTGGGTTTTCGGTACCGTATCAGCGTATTCCGAATCTCACCGGTCCGGTGGCATCAATGACGTCACGTTGCAGCGAAATAACGAACAAAAAAATTGCTGGAAGGATCCTTGGCTGTCATGGCGACTGTACAGGTTGTTGTCTGTGCTACACTAGCAAAATTTTCGTACTCCCATCTCGTTCAAAGAAAAGATAGCATAAACAATTTATTTCTTCAACCGGTAGCAATAACGGGTCCGTTGATGTGTTCGCTCATAAGCCATTAACATATTGTTTTTACGTTGTGCTCATTATAAACAATACAGCAGAACACACCGCCATGACACAACAGTGCACGATGTTATTCTTCTGCTAATTCCCGCCCTATACAAGAACCAATCAGATTCACTGATGGCGGCTGATGGAGAATGCCACCACTTCTGCAAGTTGATGGCACCGGTGCGACACCGGTGGAGCATCAATGACGTCATCGGTGGAATTCGGAACACCGTGATGCCATCGGATTGCTCACCGGAATACGCGAGATAGAGAGAAAGCGGAATTTCCGAAAGCTCTACATGGGCTGTCGCACCACGGATTACAAATAATGTCTTAATTTATATACAGCTATTAATAGGGATATGATCGTCTACCTCTGCTTCGGTATGTGGACTTGAGGTCAGCAGCTGGCTGGTCGGTCATGGCCTTCATGGGCTATCATGCCTCAGATTAAAATTATAAATAGGGGTAGGAAAAAGTATTCCCATCCGCTTACTCTTATACCTAGTATGTCGAAACTACAACAATGACAGACAGTGATGCTGGCAGCAATAGATTTGATTCAAGGGATAAAACTCAGTTAATTAAATATACGAGGGGCATCCAGAAAGTAAGTTTCCCGATTTTTTTCCCCTTGAAAGTAAACGTAATTAGCCGTGTCAATTGCGCATGCGTAACAGATCTATGACGTATCAATCATATGCCAGCCGGACAGGTCCCGCCTGGTGCCAGTAGCGTGGCAGCAGTGGTTCGAAATGGAAGCTCTTATTCCTTCTCCCGCCGCATCGAGGTTCGGTCGGTGATAGTTCTTTAATGCACAAAGCATTGCCAGCTCTCATCGGCAGCTGTCAGGTCTATGGGCCGAACCCCCCTCTCTCTCTCTCCCTCTCCCTCTCTCTCCCCCTCTTCCCCTCTCTCCCCCTCTCCTCTCCCTCTCCCCTCTCCCCCTCTCTCTCCCTCTCCCCCTCTCGCCCTCTCTCTCTCTCCCTCTCTCCTTCTCCCCCCCCCTCTCTCTCTCTCTCTCAAGAAATTCCTGTACTCCGATAAGCGTTTTGGCAACGACGAAGAGCTGAAGACGTCTGTCACACGCTGGTTCCATTTACAGGCGGTAGAGTTCTACGACAGAGGGATACAAAAGTTGATCCCACGATACGACAAGTGTCTCAATTCTGATGGTGGCTATGTTGGAAAATAGCTGAAACATTGCTGTACCTGTTGCCAATAAATGTTTTCCTAAAGGTGTGTGTTCTTTAAAAAAAAATAGGGAAACTTACTTTCTGGATGCGCCTCGTATTTTGTTTTGTGTTGATTAGTTATATAAATTGGAGTTATATTTCTAAACTGGTGATGAATTAATAATCATTCTAAATTTATCTTTTATTTATTTACATTATGATGAGGTATTTTTTGTTTTTATACGTAGGAATATGCCTTTCTCAATTCCATCTTCAGCACGATTCAAATTGTGAACAATGTTTCTAATTAGTTTTGAATACCGAGTTCAGAACCAGATATTTCTAATGCTTCAACAGCAGTTGGAAAAATTCTAAAAGGCGATCAAACATAATTTATATTATATTAATGGCTGCATCCCTTGTAAATTACTGTTACTTACCTGGTTTTAACAAAATATGTCACTACTTTTCTTTACAGCACTACATCACCGAGGCCGGAACATCAGGCTGACGATAACGTAAGTTCATATTTACCGTTATTTATTTGTTTCCAGTGACACACCTAGAAATATGGTTTGGTGGGGGGACTAACCGTAATCAGTATTTGCTATAGCTGTGAAGCGCGGATGTGCTGAGAAGTACAGACGGCATCACTGAAAATGATTCAATGGTTGGGGCTATTAAACACATTTCAAGTAAAAGTTACAGATCTTCTAACATTATCAAAATCTTGAGCTTTTTGAATGAAGATGTGATAAAATTGTACAGGGACATCATTTTACTTTTACTAACATTTTTAATATTAACCTGGTTATACCTTTAGAGAACCGGAAACACCGTTCGCTACCTCCTTCCACGACTGGAGTTCGATGATACCGGCGTAAAACACAAACAAATCACTTTACTAGGTATAGGAGGGAAGAAAAGTAGTTCATCCATTTATGTAAACTAGGAAATATCGCGATTTTGAGTTCGATAATTTTCATTACGTTTTTGTTCAATCAAAATGCAGTACTGTATTAAGAATAAGTGTTTTTACTCACGAACTGAGCTATTCATGCGAACGTATTCATTATGCAGTGTATATTATACTGTCTACAGCACATTAGCGTACAATATAGAGAATGAAGTTAAATTGAAAAATTATCATAATATGGATATTTAAACGCATTTTTGAAAATGGTGGCCGATCATTTCGATACAGGCTTCAGTTCTTTTGTGCATAATATCGCACTATAGACTATTGCATCTAATTCCAATTGCCAGTTTCGTCCTTCGTACTAGTAACTCATGTTGAAATAATTCTGTACCTACTCTATAAAAGAGTACCTTACGTACTGTAAATTCCATCTTCACTTCTGCCCGACCCGCACAGATAAAATTACTCAGACATGCTATCTACTGTCCGTCCAAGTGGTTATGCCGCAGGGTCGTAGAAAGGGGGAACTCACGTGACAGTTAATTACTTAACGAGGCCCTTTTATTTAAGTTATTTTAAATAGTTGTATAATATTACGTAAACGTCCAATTCCTAACAGAAATTAATGTTTTCAGAAAAGAGCTAAGACAGCCCTGCTTTTACAGAGGGGCGTGCAGAAGCAGGTGGGGGAAATCGGGATGCGACGTAGGCAAACGGACAGTACTTGTGCGAAAATATGAGTCAATATTAAAAGTTATTTCGTCACTGGAAAACGCGAACATATTTCTGGAACGTACTATACTCAGTAACTCAGTGCTGTTTACTATAAGCAGCCTTGATTCTGTCTGGAGAACAGTTGAAACTTCATTAGTAGAAGGGGTGGGAGTGAAGTACATTCAAAAACTCAAGTACAATAAAAATTGAAGTAAAAATAAAATGATGTCCGTGCATTAACATACGTGTTTACTTAAAATTAAATGTTTTAAAGATCACAGACTTCTCACAACAACATATACATTCAAGTCAAGGCAAATAAAACCTTTCATTTTCTTTCTTGTTTTCCCCCCTTTTTTTGGGGGGGGGGGCTTGGGCCCATTTGGATCCTCTTCCCATGGGTGTGCCGTTGTTTGTTTCCAAACACTTTCATTTCATTCAATGTCATTGTGACTGTTCTGCAATTATGGCCTGTAGATAAACATGTTGTAATCAGAATACGTAGCTCTGCATTAGTCCACCTACATAACTCTCACTTTACTTGACAGACAACACAATGTTCGTCTTGCCAAAATTAACACGTTCCTTATTAAATGTTGTTACCTTATTTGTATACTCTGATCTGGTTGTCAGAAAATTATAGCTAAACGTTATGAAATCGTTACGTTTGATAAAGTTACCATCACATTCCCTTACAGTTTCATTCAGAACAGTATACCGTTCTTAACAACACTGTTCTTTCCTAAATTCAGAGGTAGCCTATGTATTTTGAGTTTAAAGTATGAACGTTACAATAATAGGTGTGTATGTATTTTGTCGTCTATTTTGTAAGTAATTGTAATTTATTTTATTCTTGTATTTGTTTCTTTCTTTTATTATCCAATTTAATAAACCCTATTTCACCCTGAGTTGTATTAGGGTTATAGTTGGCATCAAAATACATATTTTATAACCAATAAACAATAGTAAAGTGATAACATAAAATAGCGGTCACAGCTGAAATTCACATGAATGATGTAGAAGGATGCACATTAGTGAAATAATGGCTCCTGTTAAAGATTAATGAGATGTTTGAGGAATAATCAATGTAAAAGGTATACAAGAATGTCTAACCGTGTCAGAGTAAATCACGATCTTAAAAAGATAATCAATAGTAGATTAATAAAACAAAGTTTGACTTTCACTTTCAAATGAGTACTTAATTCATGAACAATGAAACAGTTAAGAGTAATAAAGAGAGATTACAAGCAATGATTTACGGTTACAGTTTACATACATGATTCAGGAATAAATTACAATAATTAAAATATAACACAAGTAATGACTTACAACTAACGAATACCGAATTTCTTGAAGGGCAATATATAATAGTAGGGGCAATACAAGAGATTTAGAAACAAATGTAAACAGTAAAGGAATAGTATAAAAATGACTTAAGATTACAAATTAAACTCATTCTTTTTAAAGCAATAGGTAACAACAAAGAGATACTAATAATAATACACTGACTGTAGTTACAGATTAAACACATTATTTTAAAAAACAAACACGCAAAGGATTAATAGCTATTTTCAGGCATCATTCAAAGGGACCATGATTTTAATTCACATCTTCTTGACGTTATTTCGTATATTATTTTGTGTTTCAATCTATTTCAATTTGTTGTTTTTCACTGTAACAACAAAATATGTTTCATAAAGCCTCAAGATATTTCTCTATACTTACTGTATCACGGTACTCTTTGTCAATGGCAACCTGTAATGGTTATAGGAAGAAATATATATATAAATAAAAATGAAATATTTATTAAACACATTATTTTAAAGCAATAAATAGCTATATTAAGAGATGACTTGAAATTTACGAATTAAATGCATTTACTAACAACAATTGGCAATAAGGAGGTATTACAAGAAATGGCTCAAAATCGGAAATTAAATACATAATTAAAAATAAATAAATAAATAAATAAAATAAAATAAAATAAAATAAAATCAATAATACAATAGTATGCGAAATTGAAGACTTATAGTTTCATAATAGTTGATTAGAACTAATACGATTTTCCCCCCAGAATAATTTAACATTTTACAGTTTCACGAATATTCTATTCAAGAAGGACATGAAAAATTATATGATTTAGAGTTGGTATGTATATTGGTTAACGATTTGGTAAATGTATAATTTAAAGTGTTAATTTGTTTATATGTCAGATTTCACCTATGCATTACGTTTATTTTCTTTGTTGTTACCGGTGTCCATTAGTTGATTTATATATTAGTTATGAAGATAAATGTACCAAAGTGTCCAATCAATTATAATCCTATTTCAAGCTAACTTACTTAGTTACTTACTTATGACTCTTAAGGAAAACGCGGCTTCATGGCCGTCCACACATAAGCCCGCCATCGGTCCCTATGCTGTGCAAGATTAATCCAGTCTTTACCATCATATCCCACTTCCCTCCAATCCATTTTAATATTATCCTTCAATCTACGTCTCGGCCTCTCCAAAGGTCTTTTTCCCTCCGGCCTCCCAACTAACACTTTACATGCATTTATGGATTTTCCCATACGTGTTACATGCCCTGCCCATCTAAAACGTCTAGATTTAATGTTCCTAATTATGTGAGGTGCAGAATACAATGTATGCAGTTCTGCAGATTCTCTTACAGTCTCATTCTCAATAGCATAGGCCTACTGATCTTAATAATTATTATTTTCCCAAGTTTATAAAGTGTTATGTTTTATTTAACGACGCTCGCAACTGCCGAGGTTATATCAGCGGCGCCGGCGTGCCGGAATTTTGTCCCACAGCAGTTCTTTTACGTGCCAGTAAATCTACTGACATGAGCCTGTCGCAGTTATACTCCCTTAAATGCCATTGACCTGGCATGGGATCGAACCCGCAAACTCGGGCATATAAGGCAGCGCTATACCAACTCAGCGAACCAGGCCGACCCCAAGTTGATACAGGGACATCAGTTTATTTTTACTAACATTTTTAATATTAACTTGCCTATACCTCTGGATCAACGCCGTTTCCTACCCCCATCCACGACTGGAGTTCGATGATACTGACGTAATATACAAACAAATCACTTTACTAGGTATAGGAGGGAAGAAAAGTAGTTCATCCATTTACGTAAACTAGGAAATATCGCAATTTTGAGTTTGATAATTTTCATTAGATTTTTGTTTAATCAAAATACAGTACATTGTTAACAATGAGTGTTTTTACTCACGAACTGAGCTGTCCATGTGGACGAATTCATTATGCAGTGTATATTATACTGTCTACAGCACATTAGCGTACAATATAGAGAATGAATCTAAATTGAAAAATAACCATAATATGGATATTTAAACATTTTTTTTTTAAATGGTGGCTTCAGTTCTAATGTTCATATTATCGCACTATAAACTATTGTACCTAATTCCAATTACCAGTTAAGTTATTTTAAACAGTTGTATAATATCACGTAGACGTTCAATTCCTGACAGAAATTAATGCTCTCAGAAAAGAGCTAAGACAGCCCAACCACTAGCTGGCGAATAAAAGTTTGTGGGGGGAAACCGGGATACGACGTAGGCAAATGGACGACAGTACCTTTGCGAAAATGATTCAATATTGAAAGCTCTTTCGTCACTGGAAAACGCGAACATATTTTTGGAACGTACTATTTACTATGACCGTAAGCCTACTTTGACTGTATATGCGGCCTCTGATCTGTGTGGAGTACGGTTGTACTTCATTAGTAGAAGGGGTGGGAGTGAAGTACATTCAAATGCTCAGGTACAATAAAAATTGAAGTAAAAATAAAATGATGTCCCTGTACATGATGCAGGGTTTATTTCAAAGTCGCATTCGAGTATTTCGCTACGGGGCTTCAAAAAATGTATACCGGTATGTACAAAATCTGAGAACCACAAACTTGATAAATCTTCAGAAACGAAGATGACAGTGGAAGAAATGAAATCAGAGTTGTGTATGATCTAATTACTCCTGGATTTTCTAAATGAGAATAAAATGTTAATACAGCTGGCAAAGTTGTAGAAAGTATTTAAGATTACCGAGACATGTTGAGGAATGGATTTCATTGTAGAGGCGGATTTTCAGGGGAGGCAAGGGAGGCCCTGCCTCCCCCAATATTTTACCAGAACACAATATGACAGTAATAATTTCAGCTGAATTAAGATCACAGACAAGTTACAGTAAATGTATATTAATTTTATTATGCACTACGACTAAGATGTAAGTTACGTAAAGTCGATCACATTCGGTTGTTGATGCCCACTGGCTATAATGTAGATAGTACAAATAATTCGTACTGAAAAATAACAGATAGCGCTGTAACCTGTATAGTCGACATCTAGCAGCCTGCAGTGTCTATGCGAGAGCGGGAGAGAGGAGTCGGCTAGATGACGCTACTCCCCAGTAACCATGACAACAGTAGTTCAACCAATAAGATAGCTGGTTAGAAGAGTGTTTAAACTTGACTAGAACGCGCGAAGGGAGCCGATTTGGAGACGTCCTACCCACTGCTGACAACTGTACTGCTTATAGTCACGGCTGGTTTCGCCTATATTGGGAAGCTCTCTCTCTTTCTCTCTTCTTGCTTTTAGAAAATTGAGTCACGTGTTGTTAGTTTTCTCTTCCTGCGTAAAAGTTTTCATTTATGTTGTTAGATTTTCTCTTGTTTGCGGGTGTTCTTGTTATTTTATCCTTTTGTGTTACGAGATGTATTTACTTATACAGTATTTCAAATATGTAGAGAGTTTAGAAACAAATGTAGATTTGTTTCTAGCTTCTTCTAGTAGCAGTGATTCAGTATGTTGTGATCTATTTGATTGGTTTGCGAAGAAAGAGGAACGTCCAGTTAATTTTCTGTAAAATTAGGCTATGTTATAGTAATGAGCATACCCGGATTCTTAGGTTCGAATCAATTTTGTTGCTATCTCGTTACTCTCGAAATATTGCTTTCCTTGTTCGTTTTATGTAGCGAAGGGTAACATTCTTAAATTCAATATGAGCTAAAAAGAACTAATTCGTAGGTTAGGACTTACAATGTCCTAAAGAGAGACAACTTTACCAAGCCGTTGTAATATATTAACAGTGTGTTGTTTATTTTTATTTTTTTTCCCCGTAAAACCACATAAATTCCTAAACATAAGATTTAAAATCCTAAAACATAAATTGGAAAACATAATTTTAATTTCTTGAAATCTATAAATTCTGCGCTTGGTAATGAAGTACGTCACAGGCCTTATATTTTTATATTCTCATAAGTAGACTTCGTTAAATTGTCACACGCAGCATGCAATCAGGTTACCGATGTACGGTAGTATAGAGGAGGTGAGCGACCGCCCGGTCTCGTAGTAGCAGCAGTTCATGTTAAGAGTTGTGACCGGTCCAAATAGATAGAGCAGCTACAGCTAATGTATACCTACTTGCTTTTACATTACTGTGGTTGTAATAGTCAAAGCTTAACATTTGTTCAGTGCAGACAAGAATTCAATCAAACATACTACAATGAGAGTGTTACTATTCCAAATAATTGCCCCTTGAATACACTTAACCCCGCAGCCAGTCTTGACCCGTTGGGGAACGTGGTTGGATGCTGTTCATTATTATGCAGAACATTGATGAAAAATAATGGAGGTAATTGATGCATTGGATAGCACAGACAGTTCCGCTGTTGCAGCTGTAAAATCATTGCCTTCTGAACAGCTATTGGAAGATATTCTGTTCATTTATTCTAATTTAAAATCGTGTCCAAAAGCATCATCCTGTTAGAATCGTCTAAACTACAACTCTCAGAAGCCCTTAATATAGTGGATAAAGTATCACAACCCGTTATCCAAAATAACAATTCATTAATTTCAGAAAAAATGAGATGTAAGTTGAGAAACATTATTGCTAAATATTCTGCCTATTCATAAATTCGTACTATAAATGGTGTACTATGAGGTCTCGACAATACACCTGAAGTTGGTGTACTAAAAAGTTGTGACTTTCCCTTCTTGAAATATGTACGTATTACATCGTGTGATGTTGAACATACATTTTCCCAACATGAAAACTGTTTAAGTGACCATCGGAGGAGGTTACTTTGCAGTCGCTCAAAATGTACGTAACTTTTCACTGCAGTGCACGTATTAAGGATGATGTGAGTATCTTACATTAAATTTTAAGAGTTAATATATCTCACTATAAAATAATTGTTTAGACATATCCTACTTCAATGATCATTCATTATATTTCTTGAATGCAGGATACAGGTTTTATTGTAACCTCAGTATACTGCTCAGTGCTTATATTAGAGGCATACTCCATCCGTTGCACGCCCCCTTCTCATACAGTCTATACCGCGTGCGCAGTAAACCTTGCGATTCTCTTGGCAATTCCACGAAGTCTAATCATCAGGGACGACACTTTGTCCCAGTTCGCCACGAGGTTCACTGGTACTGGTGTATGGAGTACCTGTGTTTACTAGTTGATAGGAGCAGTCCAGCGACAACACGCGACTGTTTGCTGGTACAGATCGGCGGAACAAAAACGCAACATTTCTACAGATTACTACTGCCGTATAGTATGTATGCGCGTAGCATAGACTATGCCTTGATTAGTTACATCTTTACAATATTACTTACACATATTTATAATAACGACGAGTTAGTCAAATTACACATACGTATTTGCAATCGAGGTACGTACATTGTTCTGATACAACTGTAATCCGTTACAGTATATAACAATGTGCATTTTTAAGTGTGAAAAAGTGAAATTCCTTCTGTTTTCACTAAAAATATGCTTGTACTGTGAGAAAGTTATCTCAACATCGCCACCATGGAGTGGATGGGCTACGCAAGTGAGGTGGATTATGTTGGGGTATATGGTTTTTAATTCATTTCCTGCTTTGATCATATATGCAATACTGTCTGTCACTAAACAGTAGATGTCTCAAAAAGATTAACAATAGTTGTACTGTTTACTTTTCTTAGTACTTCCGATGTCAACAAAAATTTATTTTCTGGTTCATTGGAGGACATCACTCCTACAACAACGCGAGCTACATATCGTCCCACAGCATCCGATGTCTCATCTATAGATAGAAATATTCTGTTACTACCTATAGCTGTTTGAATGCGGTTCACAGTTTTTTCGTAAATAGGTTGTACGCATTGATATTATACTAGACAGTTTTCTAGACGTGTAATTTTCCTTAAACCGTTGAAAATGTGGATTACTGAGCTGTGTATTGGAATACCATCACGTCACACAAATCATTATAAAACTCAAGAGTATGTAAACCGTGCAGATGAGAGAAATAACGGCACACATTCACTATGCTTTTTCGTTTCACAGTGCTTTTGCAAATCTTTACGACCTTTAGTTCTGTGTTGCACACTTTACAGCGCATGCTGTCGCCCTCCACACTAGAATACTCACTTCCAAACGCAGTTGCAATTACATTCAGTTTAGGGTTCTTGTCTGACTACATTGTATTATGTTTACACACAAAGTCACGATCACAATCACTTCGCCATTAAGTGACAACAGTTAAGGAACTGCAGGTAAGCCACTACAATGCAAAACAAGCAGGCAGTGGCAGAGAGCAGCATAGGTTCGAATCCTAAATAGATGAAACATACGTTCGTTCTCCGACGCAGCACACACGTGTTGCTCTTTATCACAGTACAGTACCTTCGAACCCATGGCCTCCGTGACGTCAATATAGGCAAGCAACAACCAACCTGGAACAAAGTGTCGTCCCTGCTAATCATCTTGGCCTCCTCAACCTTCAAGCCCCACTGTCCGCTACTGCTTCATTGTCGTTGCAGTTCACTTATAGTTTGCAATATTCCCGCAGACCCCTATGTTAATGTTGAGTTTCTTAAATAATTTGAAAGCAAACACGCGTGTAGAATCACGGCTTTAGCATAGTAATTAATCGTTCGGTTTTATCGATAATTTTCGGACGTCTTGTTCACTCCATGCTTATGTTTGTAATGCGTAACGTTTTGATTGTCTCGTGGCATAACCGTTTGAATACACGTCACTCCCGTACTTGTTGGATGATCTTTCACTTCTGCCAGCAGTCTGCTGGTTAACCTGGAACTTCATGGACTATTGCGCTACGATTACTATTAATGTTTTAATTTATATACAACTGTCTAACAGGGCAAGGAAAAAGTAATCGTATCCGGGCACTCAGCTACAAACTATGAAGCCACCGACGTGGCCCAGTCGGTTAAGGCGCCTTCCTGCCGGTCTGAAGTTGCGCTCGGGCGCAGGTTCGATCCTCGCTTGGGGCTGATTACCTCGTTGGGTTTTTCCGAGGTTTTCCCCAACCGTAAGGTGAATGTCAGTTAATCTATGGCGAGTCCTCGCCCTCATCTCGTTATCACCAATCTCATCGAAGTTAAATAACCTCGTAGTTGATACAGCGTCGTTAAATAACAAACTAAAAAAATATATAGTAGTGCTTACAGTTCCGGGATAGGTTGAACAGGGAGAAACAGTCTGATGCTACCGGTACACTTGGTCTAAGAGAAACAACTCGGGTTACGTGTTAAATAATTTTATTTTGTGTTGATTGGCTATACAAAATAAGGTTATATTTGTACACTAGTGATGAATTAATAATAATTGTAAATTTGCCAATTACTTCTTTACGTGATGAGATTTTTTCGTCTTTGTATGTATGGGTTTCTCAATTCCATCTTCAGCATGATTAAGGACCCTAATCCTCATCACCTGTTATATCATGCACGGTTTAGGCAGTTTACCTGTTTTGAGATCTCTCATGTGTCGTTATCCCAAGGGCTTCATGATTATGCATTATTCTTGGTTTACTGCGTTAATCCATTCTTAACAAGTGTCCATGTCATTCTCGTTCACTGATCCACAGATGACGACATAATAGTCAAAATGTTTGAGCAGTGTGTTCTGCATCAATTCGACATCATCTGGCAGAACCAAAATTTCGATCAAATATAATTTATTTTATGCTCGACCATGCCGAAATGTAGTAATTATACACCTGGTAGCAGTCCTTTAATGAATGTCATTAAAGTACACCTACTCATTAAAGTACAGGTGTTCAGCCAATGACAACTCAGCTTACAGGTGTTCAGCCAATGACAAGTCAACTTTGTACCGTTATAAAACCGCAAGTATCGATTATTCTCGGATATGCAATCGAAGAGAATTAGCGAAAAGTCACGGAGGCTGGAAATCCAATGCTGTCGCAGAAGGTTATGTTCTGTTACTATAATTATTAGCGTTAATTGCAAATAATATTCAAATAAATTCAATTTGTCATCTCGTTTTTCAATGTCGAATTCAATAATCAAGCTTATATCAAGATTAACGGGATTACATCAAGGTCAATGACATTATTGTTCCTCGGAAAAAAATCAATACTTTCGCGTCTGCGCACATCTCACAATTCACGACCTAGAACAAGGTCACTTCCGATCTTGTCAGATACAATAAAATGTATACATCTGAATAATTTCAAGTTAGAAATATGGTCGAGCATAAAAAGTCGTATGAAACTTGCCTATAAGGGTAATTAAGACGCTCGTATGAATATTATAAAACTCGCTTGCGCCCGTTTCATAAACAATCATACTTGCGTCTTAATTACTATCATTATAGGCTCGTTGCATAATGTAGTATTATATTCACTGTTGCATCCACGTAATTAGTGTTACTTCCCGTCTTTAAAAATCACTTAATGACTTGAATTTATTATAGACTGTCGTTTCTTTTACTTACAGACCCGGATTATGACAGAAAACCGCCGCCGCATAATTTAAGTAACGGTGAGTTTATATTTACCATTCTTTATTTGTTTTCATTGTTTCGACGTCAGCTGGCAAAAAACACAAATTTCGATCAAACATAATTTATATTATATTCGATGCTGCTCCACCAAATTAGTGTTACGTAATTTGAGTAGCTTAATATCAAAGACGGACATCTGTCTTCTCCATAGTTTTGATCTAGAGGCAATTTTTTAATTCACAGTGTTCTCTGTAATATTTAACACAATTTATTTTATAAATATAGTGTTAGAGTTTGCATATGGTTTCAAAATAACTGGCAACAGCATGAAAATTTGTATAAAAAACCACAGCTATCTAAATTTCGATTGAAGTCAGATGTCCGTCTTTGATATTAAGCTACTCATTTATTGAATTCCATTAATTCCACTTCTTTCCTTTACGATGCCCAACACACGCAGGCGAAGTCGCCGCTCTCCCCTTATTAAGTGATGGTGATTATTAGACAGCGGATGCGGGATGACTTATCGTTGAATGTAGGTGCACATTTACCATATGTTAAAATTTTTTCATTCAGACCATTGGCTGAACAGGTTTTAAAGTAAACAGACGACGTCAACATGCTACTGCATCTCTGTACAGTCAGAATGAAAAGAAAAATGACGTACTGTAGCTCATCCCTCGTCTTCATTGATGTAATTACTAGCGTTGCAGTAAACGACGATATAGTCTCGTAAGTTGTCGAAGCTGAAGCGTCTTCGCCTATCCTGCAGGATAACACAACTGCACACATTGCGTTGAAATGTTACTATGAACGGACCGGGGTCCCTTCGTTCTGTACGCTGCTCTACTCGCCAGGTACACAAAAGACGGACGACACGGCAAGTGCCATATACTCTGATACGAAAGAACTTCACTTTTCCTTAAGTTGTCCCGCATATACTGTCTAGTGATTATACATTTACCATTATTTATTTGTGTTAATTCGTACATTTGTAACTATGATTTGGGAAGGCTATTCTTAATCTTTGTTACAGATCAACATTAAAGTTGCATAACTAATACACGCGAAAAGAATTATGGATGCGTAGAGAATAGTAGATAGCGTCATTGAATATGATTGGCTGGTGGGAAAGTTTTGTGCTACTAGATACGCTCCAAATGAAAGTCACAGAACTTCGAATATTGCCCAAGATTGAGCTTTGTAGAACAAAGCATGTGTTAAAAATCTACTCAATCACACAGGCCTGTACAAAATTGAAATTCTTTAAGTTCACAAACTTCCCAATATAAGAGATGAAGTCACGTCAAAGCAATTAGAAACTATTCTCACCCATTTGTTTCTTTTCTTCTTTGAATGGGGATACTTCAACATGCTTCCAGCTTTGTCCCCGTGGTTTTGTCACTGTTTGTTTCCAAACACTTTCAATTTATTTAATGTCGTTGTGACTGTTATGCAATTTGGACACAAGACAAACATTGTTCAATTATGAAAGATATCTTTGCATTTATCCTAATCTGATATACTCAATTTATCTAACTGACAACTCAGACGTCATTCTCCTGCTTGACACTAATATATTTCTTAATAAATATTGTGACTTTGTATCATCCACTGTTTTGGCGCAATGGTCGGCAAGTGTGATAGTGAAACGAGCTGCCTCGGAATCATTTCGAGTTGGGACAAATTAATCTGCCTGGTTGCAGTTTTTCTCGTGGTTTTCCCTCAATCCATTAAGAGTAAATGAATATTGAATACCTTTCGACGAATGGACGTTGGACTCTGTTGTATTCTCGACTTCGTTCTTCTCTTCCCCGCAGTCCCTTTCGTAACTTACACTGGGACCTGCACTCGCAAAGACTCCTTTCCTTATAGTCTCCGTATTCCTCTTCGCTGATTCTCCTATTTTTCCCGACCCTGGACTCCTCTCCTTCTCTTTCCTTCTTCTTACCTCTATTATCCGCTCACTTGATTCATAGCCACCAGTAGCTCCTCCTTCTTCACTAGACTCATTCATCATTACACAGCTTAAACCTTTCTTTATCTTATCATTCGCATATTTCTTTACCGCTGTAGCCTTTATGCCACTCTTCTTAGAAGTGTCATTCTCCCTGTCTGCTAGCTTGGTAGGATTATGCTTGGTGATCCGTTTTTTGCTCCTTGGTTCAATGTCTTCTTTCTGCGTATGTCGCCTTCTTGCTTCGACTCCTGATTCATCATTTTTCGCCGCATGCTTCACGTCACGTTCGGATTGTAACAGCTGTTTCGTCCCATTACTCGGTATTAAACCAAACCATTGCTCCCTCTGATGTTTCTCTGCCACGTTATTTAATCAAAATTCCGGATGATTTACGTTCTTCTCACAAAACTCCAGGTCATAGTATCTCCCGTTGACTTTCAGTTTGTCTTCATATATCTTAGCAAAATGTCCCTTATTTCTAGCTGCTTTCATGAACGGTATCAGTGATTTGCGTCTGCTTCTTGTTTCATAGTTTACGTCTTTTTCAATCCTTATTTTCGTCATTCTTAATTTTCTTAAGTTTCTTAAGATAACTTCTCTTGTTCTCATGCTTACGAATGATATTAAAATAGGTCTGAATCTTCCTTTCCCAATTCTATAAGTCTGTTCAATATGGCCCACTCTCACATCGATACCAAAAATCTTATCGCACACGTTACATACAGTCTCATATGTATCCATTTCATATTCATGACCCTCTTCTTCCACCCCGAAGAATATTAAATTCTTCTTCCTTTGCTTATCTTCATAATATTTGATTTTCTCTTTCATTTGCTCATTTTCCCGTACCAGATAATCAATCTTCGCACTGATGTTATCCACTCTGCACTTCAAGCTTTCTGATTATATATCCACTTGATTCTTCGAGTTTCCTGTACTGTTCTGCATTTGTAGTTCTCCATTCCTAGCTTCATTTCTCCCCTTCTGTATCACTTCTCGTTGTAGCACTTTATCCATTTTCTATTGTACCTCCTGCTCTATCACTCGCTCATAGGTCAATGCCCCTCTACGCTGTGCAGTCTCCGCTCCTTCAGCACACGTCTTTACTCGGCTAAAACTCGCTGATGACTGTGTAATTGTAAATATACCAATTACTTATTCATGTGATAGTGAGAAATTTTTCGTGTCTGTATGTATGTGTTTCTCAGTTCCATCTTGAGCAGGTTTCAGATTCATATTCATAATCATCGTCATCATCCGTTAGTTCATACACGGTTTAGGCAATTTACCTGTTTTCAGAATAACTATTTTCATCGTTTAATGCTTTTTTCCCTAGGGATTCATAATTATGTATTCTTATTAGTTTTATGAGATAATGCTTTGTCCATGATTTTGTCGTTGACTATTCCACAGATGATGACATACGAGTCAGGTTGTGAACACTATTTCTAATTCGTGTTGTTTGAGCAATGTGTTCTGCATCAGTTCGACATCAGCTGGCATATAGCCCAAATTTCGATCAAGTATAATTGATAATATATTCAATACTACATCCCTAATTAGCTCCACTTAGTGTGATTAAAAACATTTAATGACTTCAATTTATTATAGACTGTCAATTTTTTATTTACAGCCCGGACATGTTAGTATGTGTCTGCTTCAATCTGTGTGCTAAATTTGGTGAGTTTATAATTGTTGCCATTGGTACATCTAAACATGATTTGGGAAGGCTATTCTTAATCTTTGCCAGAGAGGAAAATTAAAGTTTTTTTAAACTATATTCACAGGCAAAGATTGGATGCATTGAAAATAATATTTATCAGCATTGAATATGAATGTCTGGTGGGAATCAATTGGGCTAGCAGACACGCTTCAATATTTAAGTCACAGAAATTAGAACATTACCCAAAAGTGGATTTTTATAATAGGGGTATGTTGTAAAAATCTACTCACACAGGTCTGTATAACATATTGTTTAAATATCACACACTTCCCACAATATTACACAAAGACATGTGAATGCATTTACCCTTTCTTTCTTTTCTCTTAGAAACGGGATACATGAACATGCTTCGAGCCTTGTCCACGTGGTTTGTCACTGTTTCTTTCTATGCACTTTCATTTTATCTAATGTCGTTCTGACAATTATACATATCTCTGAATTTGTCTTACGCAGATATTCTCACTTTACTTAAGAGACAACTCAGTGATCACTCTCCTGTTCACAATTAACATATTCCTTATTAAATGTTGTGACTTTTTATCATATGAGTGCACAGTTGTTGCGCAACCTCATCGTGAACGAGCGGGTTCGGGATCCAATCGACTTGGGACAGATTACTCCACCTGCTTGAATTTTTTTCTCAGGGATTTCCCTCATCCCATAAAGAGTAAATGTTGAATAATCTTCGACGATGGGCTCTGGATTCATTTCGCATCCATTATCACATTCATTTCATTGAGACGTTACGTAACCCTAG
Organism: Periplaneta americana; assembly: GCF_040183065.1. NCBI lineage: Eukaryota > Metazoa > Arthropoda > Insecta > Blattodea > Blattidae > Periplaneta > Periplaneta americana. The sequence continues at coordinate 182,049,424 of NC_091131.1, forward strand.
CAATTGATGAAGTGTCGTGTCATAAACTTACCTATATTACATAATCAGGAATCGATTTCAGGAAATATAGCCAAGCATTACGAAATTGTTGTGTTAAACAAACTTGCACGGACTTTCGTTTACAATTTCTTTCTGAATAGGACACTGGTCTTAACAATAAATTAATTTTTTTCCAAATTTTTTGGTGATTCAGTGTTTATTCCACAGACGCTTTTGAAGCATTTCGCTACGGGCCACTGAAAAAGTATATATGCATGTTGCGACAACCTAAGTGATCTTGAAAATCTTCAGAAACGAAGATGAGTTTGGAGGAAATAAAATCAGAGATGTGTATGAACTAATATTTTCTGCGTTTTCGAAATGAAAATAAAATGTTAACTTAATGTGCAACGTTGATGAAAGTATTTGAGGAAACCGGGATATTTTGAGGAAAGGATTTTAGTGTCTTTACAAATCAGGTATAGTTTGCTATATTCTTGTTTGCGAATATGTTAATGTTTAGTGTCTTAAATAATTGGAAATTGAACACATATGTAGAATCGCAGAATTATCAGAGTAATCGATTTGTGTTATGGATACTTCTGTTCACTCTCTACAAATGATTGTATTAAAGTCTTAATTGACTGCGGGCATCATCGTTTTGAAAAACACGTTACTCCCTTACTTGTTGGATGATCGTTAACCTCTGCCCAAGTAAGTAAACGCCACGCCACCAGCCTGTAGATTAGCCGTTGGATCCCATTAGCTGATGTGCCACGGAACTCTTAAGTCTTATTTGATATTCAACTGTCAAATATGGCTAGGGAAAAGTATTGCTATTCGATAACTCCGCCAAACACAGTAGTAGGGCTTACTGTGTGGGAATAGATTGAACGGGGATATACAGTCTGATTGTAGAACTGATACCGGTACACTTTATCTGAGAGAAATAACTCAGACTACGTATTAAACACCTTTTATTTTGTGTTGATTGGCCATACAAATTGAACTTACATTTTACACCATCATGAATTAATAATAATTGTAAATTCACCAATTACTTATTCACGTGATGGTGAGAGTTTTTCGTCTCTGTATGTATGTGTCTCTCATCTCCATCTTAAGTAGGTTTCAGATTCATATTCATCATCATCATCATCAGCATCATCATCTGTTAGTTCATGCACGGTGTAGGCAATTTACCTCTTTCAGATCAAGTATTTTCCGCCATCCCTTGATGTGTCGTTAAATTCTTTTTTTCCTAGGGGTTAATTAATTTGCACTTTTCTTTGTTTTCAGAGATAATCGTATCCTAACAATTGTCCATCATTTTCTCGTTAACTGATCCACAGATAATTATATTCGGGTCAGGTTATGAACCCTGTTTCCAATTCGTGTAGTTTCAGCAATGTGTTCTGCATCACTTCGATATCAGCTGGCATAAACCCCAAATTTCGATCACGTATAATTTATATTATATTCAATGCTGCATCCCCCTTATTAGCATTACTTCCTGTGTATAAAAACCATTTAATGACTTCAATTTGTTAAAGGCTCTCATTTCTTTTATTCAAAGCCCCTACACGATACAATACAGCCGCCGAATCTTGGTATTTTCAGGTGAGTTTATATTTACAATTTTTTCTTTGTTTCTATTGGTATAACTAAACATGATTTGGGAAGGCTATTCTTAATCTTTGTTACAGAAGAAAATTAAAGTTTTTTAACTTTATTCACACGCAAGGATTGGATGCACTGAGAATAATATTTCGCCTTATTGAATATGATTGGCTGGTGGGAATGTCTTGGGCTAATAGACACGCTCCATAATTAAAGTCACAGACCTTCGAACTTTGCCCAAAAGTTAACTTTTTACAACAAGGTTTTGTTGTAAAATTCTACTCACTCACAAGCCTGCATGAAATTCAATATTTTTAAGGTCACATAATTACCAAAATATTAAAATAAGGCACGTAAATGCAATGCCTCTTTTTCCTTTTCTCTTTGAACGGGGATATATGAACTTGTTTCGAGCTTCGATCCCGTGGTTTTGTCACTGTTTCTTTCAAAACACTTTCATTTTATCTAATATCGTTGTGACATTCAAGTTATTATGGCCCCAAGACAAACATCGTTTAAACTGAATACTTATCTCTGCATTTATCTTACTCTGATATTCTTACTTTACCTAACAGACAACACAGTGATCATTCTCCCCCTCGAAATTAAAATATTCCTTATTAAATGTTGTGACTTTGTATCATATGAGTGCACATGATCGTGAAGCGAGCGGGTTCTTTATCCAATGGAGTTGGGACAAATTAGCCTACATGCGTGAATTTTTCTCAGGGTTTTCCCTCATGCCATTAAGGGTAAATGTTGGATAACTTTCGACGATGGCAGCTGGATTCATTTCGCATCCTTTATCACTTACATTGCATTGAGATTTTATATAACCTTAGCAATTGATGAAATGTCGCATCATGAAATAAGCTATATCACATCATCTGGAATGGATTTCAGGAAATTATAGCTAAGGATTACGAAATTGTTGCGTTTAACAAATTCATATGCACAATCTCTAACAATTTCATTCTTAATAGGACACTGATCTCTATTTTTCCCAAAGTTCTGTACTATACAGTGTTTATTCCACATTCGTATTCAACGCATTTCGCTACAGGGCTTCTAAGAATGTATATGATGTAAATGCGAGAACCTCAATGAACTTAGAAATCTTCAGAAACTGAGATGAATATGGAGGATAATATCAGAGATGTGTATGAACAATTTATATCTGGGTTATCTGAATGAAAATAATGTGTTAATACAATGGGTAACGTTGATGAAAGAATTTAAGAAAACCGGGATATTTTGAGGAATGGATTTGAGTATGGTTACAATTATCGTGTAGTTTGTATATGTGGCAATATTCTTGTAGGCGTTACATCTTAATGTTAAGTGTCTTAAATAATTTGAAAAGGAACACGAATGAAGAATTAGAATGAGCTGAATTTGTAGAGTAACGGATTGGTGTTATTGATTATTTTGTTCACACTCTGCAAATATTTGCATTACGTAAAGTGTCAATTGACACGGGGCATAATTATGTTGAAAGTACGTCATCCCCATACCTGTTGGATGATCGTTAACCTCTCTGCAAGCAAGTGAACGTCACCCTAGCAGCCTGTAGATTGCCCCCTGGAGCTTCAATTGCTGGTGCGCCACGGACTACTCTTAATGTCTTAATTGATATTCAACTGTCAAATATGGCTAAAAAAATTATTCCTATCCGAGAACTCAGCCACACATTATAGTAGGACCTACAGTCTGGGAATAGGTTGAAGGGGATATACAGTCTGATGCTAGAAGTGATACCGATACACATGGTCCATGGGAAATTACTCAGATTACGTAATAAATAGATTTCATTTGTGTTGATTGGCCATACAAATTAAGCTTACATTTCTACACCAGTGATGAATTAATAGTAATTGTAAATACACCAATTATTTATTCATATGATGATGAGAATTTTTTCGTCTCTGTATGTATGTGTTTCTCAGTTCCATCTTCAGCACGCTTCACATTCTTCCTCATCATCATCATCATCATCATCATCATCATCATCATCATCTGTTACATCATGCACTGTGTAGGCAATTTACCTGTTTTCAAATCAAGCACTTTATGCCATCACTTGATCGTCAAGTGCTTTTTTCCCTTACTTACTTACTTACAAATGGCTTTTAAGGAACCCGAAGGTTCATTGCCGCCCTCACATAAGCCCGCCAGCAGTCCCTATCCTGTGCATGATTAATCCAGTCTCTACCATCATACCCCAGCTCCCTCAAATCCATTTTAATATTATCCTCCCATCTACGTCTCGGCCTCCCTAAAGGTCTTTTTCCCTCCGGTCTCCCAACTAACACTCTATATGCTTTTCTGGATTCGCCCATACGTGCTACATGCCCTGCCCATCTCAAACGTCTGGATTTAATGTTCCTAATTATGTCAGGTGAAGAATACAATGCGTGTAGTTCTGTGTTGTGTAACTTTCTCCATTCTCCTATAACTTCATCCCGCTTAGCCCCAAATATTTATTATTATGATTTCTTCTTGGTGTTCAGAGAAAAACCTATCCTAATAATTGTCCATGTTTTTCTCGTTCACTGATCCACAGATGATGACATACGAGTCAGGTTATGAACAATATTTCTAATTCATGTTGTTTGAGCAATGTGTTCCGCATCAGTTCGACATCAGCTGGCATAAAGTCCAAATTTCGATCAGTATAATTTATATTAAATTCAATTCTGCATCCCCCTAATTAGCATTACTTCCTGTGTATACAAATCATTTAATGACTTGAATTAATAATAGACTGTCATTTCCTTTATTTACAGCCCCGACAAGATCATGGAAAGCCTGCTGCCCTCCAGGTGCCATATATTGGTGAGTTTATATTTACAATTCTTTATTTTTTCCATTGGTACATCTAAACATTATTTGGGAAGGCTATTCTTAATCTATGTCACAGAGGAAAATTAAAGTTGTTTAACTTTATTCACACGCTAGGATTGGATGCACTGAGAATAATATTTCGCGTTATTGAATATGATTGGCTGGTGGGAATGTCTTGGGCTAATAGATACGCTCCAAAAGTTAACTTTTTACAACAAAGTTTTGTTGTAAAATTCTACTCACTCACAGGCCTGTATGAAATTAAATATTTTAAAATGCACATACTTCCCAAAATAATAAAAGAAGGCACGTAAATGCAATGCCACTTTTTCTCTTTGAACGGGGATATATGAACTTGTTTCGAGCTTTGATCCCGTGGTTTTGTCACTGTTTGTTTCTAAGCACTTTCATTTTATCTAATATCGTTGTGACATTCAAGACAAACATCGTTTAAACTGAATACTTATCTCTGCATTTATCTTACTCTGATATTCTTACTTTACCTAACAGACAACACAGTGATCATTCTCCCCCTCGAAATTAAAATATTCCTTATTAAATGTTGTGACTTTGTATCATATGAGTGCACATGATCGTGAAGCGAGCGGGTTCTTTATCCAGTGGAGTTGGGACAAATTAGCCTACATGCGTGAATTTTTCTCAGGGTTTTCCCTCATGCCATTAAGGGTAAATGTTGGATAACTTTCGACGATGGGAGCTGGATTCATTTCGCATCCTTTATCACTTACATTTCATTGAGATTTTATATAACCTTAGCAATTGATGAAATGTCGCATCATGAAATAAGCTATATCACATCATCTGGAATGGATTTCAGGAAATTATAGCTAAGGATTACGAAATTGTTGCGTTTAACAAATTCATATGCACAATCTCTAACAATTTCATTCTTAATAGGACACTGATCTCTATTTTTCCCAAAGTTCTGTACTATACAGTGTTTATTCCACATTCGTATTCAACGCATTTCGCTACAGGGCTTCTAAGAATGTATATGATGTAAATGCGAGAACCTCAATGAACTTAGAAATCTTCAGAAACTGAGATGAATATGGAGGAAATAATATCAGAGATGTGTATGAACAATTTATATCTGGGTTATCTGAATGAAAATAATGTGTTAATACAATGGGTAACGTTGATGAAAGAATTTAAGAAAACCGGGATATTTTGAGGAATGGATTTGAGTATGGTTACAATTATCGTGTAGTTTGTATATGTGGCAATATTCTTGTAGGCGTTACATCTTAATGTTAAGTGTCTTAAATAATTTGAAAAGGAACACGAATGAAGAATTAGAATGAGCTGAATTTGTAGAGTAACGGATTGGTGTTATTGATTATTTTGTTCACACTCTGCAAATATTTGCATTACGTAAAGTGTCAATTGACACGGAGCATAATTATGTTGAAAGTACGTCATCCCCATACCTGTTGGATGATCGTTAACCTCTCTGCAAGCAAGTGAACGTCACCCTAGCAGCCTGTAGATTGCCCCCTGGAGCTTCAATTGCTGGTGCGCCACGGACTACTCTTAATGTCTTAATTGATATTCAACTGTCAAATATGGCTAAAAAAATTATTCCTATCCGAGAACTCAGCCACACATTATAGTAGGACCTACAGTCTGGGAATAGGTTGAAGGGGATATACAGTCTGATGCTAGAAGTGATACCGATACACATGGTCCATGGGAAATTACTCAGATTACGTAATAAATAGATTTCATTTGTGTTGATTGGCCATACAAATTAAGCTTACATTTCTACACCAGTGATGAATTAATAGTAATTGTAAATACACCAATTATTTATTCATATAATGATGAGAATTTTTTCGTCTCTGTATGTATGTGTTTCTCAGTTCCATCTTCAGCACGCTTCATATTCTTCCTCATCATCATCATCATCATCATCATCATCTGTTACATCATGCACTGTGTAGGCAATTTACCTGTTTTCAAATCAAGCACTTTATGCCATCACTTGATCGTCAAGTGCTTTTTTCCCTTACTTACTTACTTACAAATGGCTTGTAAGGAACTCGAAGGTTCATTGCCGCCCTCACATAAGCCCGCCAGCAGTCCCTATCCTGTGCATGATTAATCCAGTCTCTACCATCATACCCCAGCTCCCTCAAATCCATTTTAATATTATCCTCCCATCTACGTCTCGGCCTCCCTAAAGGTCTTTTTCCCTCCGGTCTCCCAACTAACACTCTATATGCTTTTCTGGATTCGCCCATACGTGCTACATGCCCTGCCCATCTCAAACGTCTGGATTTAATGTTCCTAATTATGTCAGGTGAAGAATACAATGCGTGTAGTTCTGTGTTGTGTAACTTTCTCCATTCTCCTATAACTTCATCCCGCTTAGCCCCAAATATTTATTATTATGATTTCTTCTTGGTGTTCAGAGAAAAACCTATCCTAATAATTGTCCATGTTTTTCTCGTTCACTGATCCACAGATGATGACATACGAGTCAGGTTATGAACAATATTTCTAATTCATGTTGTTTGAGCAATGTGTTCCGCATCAGTTCGACATCAGCTGGCATAAAGTCCAAATTTCGATCAGTATAATTTATATTAAATTCAATTCTGCATCCCCCTAATTAGCATTACTTCCTGTGTATACAAATCATTTAATGACTTGAATTAATAATAGACTGTCATTTCCTTTATTTACAGCCCCGACAAGATCATGGAAAGCCTGCTGCCCTCCAGGTGCCATATATTGGTGAGTTTATATTTACAATTCTTTATTTTTTCCATTGGTACATCTAAACATTATTTGGGAAGGCTATTCTTAATCTATGTCACAGAGGAAAATTAAAGTTGTTTAACTTTATTCACACGCTAGGATTGGATGCACTGAGAATAATATTTCGCGTTATTGAATATGATTGGCTGGTGGGAATGTCTTGGGCTAATAGATACGCTCCAAAAGTTAACTTTTTACAACAAAGTTTTGTTGTAAAATTCTACTCACTCACAGGCCTGTATGAAATTAAATATTTTAAAGTGCACATACTTCCCAAAATAATAAAAGAAGGCACGTAAATGCAATGCCACTTTTTCTCTTTGAACGGGGATATATGAACTTGTTTCGAGCTTTGATCCCGTGGTTTTGTCACTGTTTGTTTCTAAGCACTTTCATTTTATCTAATATCGTTGTGACATTCAAGACAAACATCGTTTAAACTGAATACTTATCTCTGCATTTATCTTACTCTGATATTCTTACTTTACCTAACAGACAACACAGTGATCATTCTCCCCCTCGAAATTAAAATATTCCTTATTAAATGTTGTGACTTTGTATCATATGAGTGCACATGATCGTGAAGCGAGCGGGTTCTTTATCCAATGGAGTTGGGACAAATTAGCCTACATGCGTGAATTTTTCTCAGGGTTTTCCCTCATGCCATTAAGGGTAAATGTTGGATAACTTTCGACGATGGGAGCTGGATTCATTTCGCATCCTTTATCACTTACATTGCATTGAGATTTTATATAACCTTAGCAATTGATGAAATGTCGCATCATGAAATAAGCTATATCACATCATCTGGAATGGATTTCAGGAAATTATAGCTAAGGATTACGAAATTGTTGCGTTTAACAAATTCATATGCACAATCTCTAACAATTTCATTCTTAATAGGACACTGATCTCTATTTTTCCCAAAGTTCTGTACTATACAGTGTTTATTCCACATTCGTATTCAACGCATTTCGCTACAGGGCTTCTAAGAATGTATATGATGTAAATGCGAGAACCTCAATGAACTTAGAAATCTTCAGAAACTGAGATGAATATGGAGGAAATAATATCAGAGATGTGTATGAACAATTTATATCTGGGTTATCTGAATGAAAATAATGTGTTAATACAATGGGTAACGTTGATGAAAGAATTTAAGAAAACCGGGATATTTTGAGGAATGGATTTGAGTATGGTTACAATTATCGTGTAGTTTGTATATGTGGCAATATTCTTGTAGGCGTTACATCTTAATGTTAAGTGTCTTAAATAATTTGAAAAGGAACACGAATGAAGAATTAGAATGAGCTGAATTTGTAGAGTAACGGATTGGTGTTATTGATTATTTTGTTCACACTCTGCAAATATTTGCATTACGTAAAGTGTCAATTGACACGGAGCATAATTATGTTGAAAGTACGTCATCCCCATACCTGTTGGATGATCGTTAACCTCTCTGCAAGCAAGTGAACGTCACCCTAGCAGCCTGTAGATTGCCCCCTGGAGCTTCAATTGCTGGTGCGCCACGGACTACTCTTAATGTCTTAATTGATATTCAACTGTCAAATATGGCTAAAAAAATTATTCCTATCCGAGAACTCAGCCACACATTATAGTAGGACCTACAGTCTGGGAATAGGTTGAAGGGGATATACAGTCTGATGCTAGAAGTGATACCGATACACATGGTCCATGGGAAATTACTCAGATTACGTAATAAATAGATTTCATTTGTGTTGATTGGCCATACAAATTAAGCTTACATTTCTACACCAGTGATGAATTAATAGTAATTGTAAATACACCAATTATTTATTCATATGATGATGAGAATTTTTTCGTCTCTGTATGTATGTGTTTCTCAGTTCCATCTTCAGCACGCTTCATATTCTTCCTCATCATCATCATCATCATCATCATCATCTGTTACATCATGCACTGTGTAGGCAATTTACCTGTTTTCAAATCAAGCACTTTATGCCATCACTTGATCGTCAAGTGCTTTTTTCCCTTACTTACTTACTTACAAATGGCTTTTAAGGAACCCGAAGGTTCATTGCCGCCCTCACATAAGCCCGCCAGCAGTCCCTATCCTGTGCATGATTAATCCAGTCTCTACCATCATACCCCAGCTCCCTCAAATCCATTTTAATATTATCCTCCCATCTACGTCTCGGCCTCCCTAAACGTCTTTTTCCCTCCGGTCTCCCAACTAACACTCTATATGCTTTTCTGGATTCGCCCATACGTGCTACATGCCCTGCCCATCTCAAACGTCTGGATTTAATGTTCCTAATTATGTCAGGTGAAGAATACAATGCGTGTAGTTCTGTGTTGTGTAACTTTCTCCATTCTCCTATAACTTCATCCCGCTTAGCCCCAAATATTTATTATTATGATTTCTTCTTGGTGTTCAGAGAAAAACCTATCCTAATAATTGTCCATGTTTTTCTCGTTCACTGATCCACAGATGATGACATACGAGTCAGGTTATGAACAATATTTCTAATTCATGTTGTTTGAGCAATGTGTTCCGCATCAGTTCGACATCAGCTGGCATAAAGTCCAAATTTCGATCAGTATAATTTATATTAAATTCAATTCTGCATCCCCCTAATTAGCATTACTTCCTGTGTATACAAATCATTTAATGACTTGAATTAATAATAGACTGTCATTTCCTTTATTTACAGCCCCGACAAGATCATGGAAAGCCTGCTGCCCTCCAGGTGCCATATATTGGTGAGTTTATATTTACAATTCTTTATTTTTTCCATTGGTACATCTAAACATTATTTGGGAAGGCTATTCTTAATCTATGTCACAGAGGAAAATTAAAGTTGTTTAACTTTATTCACACGCTAGGATTGGATGCACTGAGAATAATATTTCGCGTTATTGAATATGATTGGCTGGTGGGAATGTCTTGGGCTAATAGATACGCTCCAAAAGTTAACTTTTTACAACAAAGTTTTGTTGTAAAATTCTACTCACTCACAGGCCTGTATGAAATTAAATATTTTAAAGTGCACATACTTCCCAAAATAATAAAAGAAGGCACGTAAATGCAATGCCACTTTTTCTCTTTGAACGGGGATATATGAACTTGTTTCGAGCTTTGATCCCGTGGTTTTGTCACTGTTTGTTTCTAAGCACTTTCATTTTATCTAATATCGTTGTGACATTCAAGACAAACATCGTTTAAACTGAATACTTATCTCTGCATTTATCTTACTCTGATATTCTTACTTTACCTAACAGACAACACAGTGATCATTCTCCCCCTCGAAATTAAAATATTCCTTATTAAATGTTGTGACTTTGTATCATATGAGTGCACATGATCGTGAAGCGAGCGGGTTCTTTATCCAGTGGAGTTGGGACAAATTAGCCTACATGCGTGAATTTTTCTCAGGGTTTTCCCTCATGCCATTAAGGGTAAATGTTGGATAACTTTCGACGATGGGAGCTGGATTCATTTCGCATCCTTTATCACTTACATTTCATTGAGATTTTATATAACCTTAGCAATTGATGAAATGTCGCATCATGAAATAAGCTATATCACATCATCTGGAATGGATTTCAGGAAATTATAGCTAAGGATTACGAAATTGTTGCGTTTAACAAATTCATATGCACAATCTCTAACAATTTCATTCTTAATAGGACACTGATCTCTATTTTTCCCAAAGTTCTGTACTATACAGTGTTTATTCCACATTCGTATTCAACGCATTTCGCTACAGGGCTTCTAAGAATGTATATGATGTAAATGCGAGAACCTCAATGAACTTAGAAATCTTCAGAAACTGAGATGAATATGGAGGAAATAATATCAGAGATGTGTATGAACAATTTATATCTGGGTTATCTGAATGAAAATAATGTGTTAATACAATGGGTAACGTTGATGAAAGAATTTAAGAAAACCGGGATATTTTGAGGAATGGATTTGAGTATGGTTACAATTATCGTGTAGTTTGTATATGTGGCAATATTCTTGTAGGCGTTACATCTTAATGTTAAGTGTCTTAAATAATTTGAAAAGGAACACGAATGAAGAATTAGAATGAGCTGAATTTGTAGAGTAACGGATTGGTGTTATTGATTATTTTGTTCACACTCTGCAAATATTTGCATTACGTAAAGTGTCAATTGACACGGAGCATAATTATGTTGAAAGTACGTCATCCCCATACCTGTTGGATGATCGTTAACCTCTCTGCAAGCAAGTGAACGTCACCCTAGCAGCCTGTAGATTGCCCCCTGGAGCTTCAATTGCTGGTGCGCCACGGACTACTCTTAATGTCTTAATTGATATTCAACTGTCAAATATGGCTAAAAAAATTATTCCTATCCGAGAACTCAGCCACACATTATAGTAGGACCTACAGTCTGGGAATAGGTTGAAGGGGATATACAGTCTGATGCTAGAAGTGATACCGATACACATGGTCCATGGGAAATTACTCAGATTACGTAATAAATAGATTTCATTTGTGTTGATTGGCCATACAAATTAAGCTTACATTTCTACACCAGTGATGAATTAATAGTAATTGTAAATACACCAATTATTTATTCATATGATGGTGAGAATTTTTTCGTCTCTGTATGTATGTGTTTCTCAGTTCCATCTTCAGCACGCTTCATATTCTTCCTCCTCATCATCATCATCATCATCTGTTACATCATGCACTGTGTAGGCAATTTACCTGTTTTCAAATCAAGCACTTTATGCCATCACTTGATCGTCAAGTGCTTTTTTCCCTTACTTACTTACTTACAAATGGCTTTTAAGGAACCCGAAGGTTCATTGCCGCCCTCACATAAGCCCGCCAGCAGTCCCTATCCTGTGCATGATTAATCCAGTCTCTACCATCATACCCCAGCTCCCTCAAATCCATTTTAATATTATCCTCCCATCTACGTCTCGGCCTCCCTAAACGTCTTTTTCCCTCCGGTCTCCCAACTAACACTCTATATGCTTTTCTGGATTCGCCCATACGTGCTACATGCCATACCCATCTCAAACGTCTCGATTTAATGTTCCTAATTATGTCAGGTGAAGAATACAATGCGTGTAGTTCTGTGTTGTGTAACTTTCTCCATTCTCCTATAACTTCATCCCGCTTAGCCCCAAATATTTATTATTATGATTTCTTCTTGGTGTTCAGAGAAAAACCTATCCTAATAATTGTCCATGTTTTTCTCGTTCACTGATCCACAGATGATGACATACGAGTCAGGTTATGAACAATATTTCTAATTCATGTTGTTTGAGCAATGTGTTCCGCATCAGTTCGACATCAGCTGGCATAAAGTCCAAATTTCGATCAGTATAATTTATATTAAATTCAATTCTGCATCCCCCTAATTAGCATTACTTCCTGTGTATACAAATCATTTAATGACTTGAATTAATAATAGACTGTCATTTCCTTTATTTACAGCCCCGACAAGATCATGGAAAGCCTGCTGCCCTCCAGGTGCCATATATTGGTGAGTTTATATTTACAATTCTTTATTTTTTCCATTGGTACATCTAAACATTATTTAGGAAGGCTATTCTTAATCTATGTCACAGAGGAAAATTAAAGTTGTTTAACTTTATTCACACGCTAGGATTGGATGCACTGAGAATAATATTTCGCGTTATTGAATATGATTGGCTGGTGGGAATGTCTTGGGCTAATAGATACGCTCCAAAAGTCAACTTTTTACAACAAAGTTTTGTTGTAAAATTCTACTCACTCACAGGCCTGTATGAAATTAAATATTTTAAAGTGCACATACTTCCCAAAATAATAAAAGAAGGCACGTAAATGCAATGCCACTTTTTCTCTTTGAACGGGGATATATAAACTTGTTTCGAGCTTTGATCCCGTGGTTTTGTCACTGTTTGTTTCTGAGCACTTTCATTTTATCTAATATCGTTGTGACATTCAAGTTATTATGGCCCCAAGACAAACATCGTTTAAACTGAATACTTATCTCTGCATTTATCTTACTCTGATATTCTTACTTTACCTAACAGACAACACAGTGATCATTCTCCCCCTCGAAATTAAAATATTCCTTATTAAATGTTGTTGTTGTTGTTTTCTAATGCCAGGTGTTTGACAAAAAAAGTCATTTGACCTCTTGCACTCCAATATTTTTCAAAGATATTATCATGACCAGCCACTGAAGCACAGATTTAAATGGCAAGTTGTAGCCGATTTAAGTGAACACCATATTTTAACGTTTTGGTGCCTACTTCATTCACACACAACCTCCAGAATGTCTGGAGAACCACACCAGCTGTTGGTCGACGGGTCCATTGGACCTAGCTGGGAGATCTTGTTGATCACCAGCTTTCCCTCCTTAAGCCACTGGAGGACGATTTTAGTGCCATAGCAGGTCAGCACTAGGAACAGAAAAGTAGAAAGAGGAGGAAAGAAAGGGAAATGAACCCCTAGGCCTCGAATGCTCGAATGCCGTTGGGGTCGAAGAAAGTAAGAGTTCAGTCAGAGGACTGGATAGGAAAGGGTAAAGAGGGAATTAGGTATTGAATAGAGGAAAATTATACCAAATTCGGTCATTAACTCATCAAGCTGACCAGTGCTAATGAATGAGTAGCCCCTCCCTTTAGTTCAGCTTGTAAAATTATGCTTACTAACAGCTGCACCACGGGAAGGTAGGGATGGGACATTGGGTATTTGTCCAGGTTGGTTCCTTAAAGCCTTCAATGGGAAGGATTAATGGCTCTCCCCCCTGTATCCGACAGACACTCAAGAAGACATAAACAACACTGATATTGCATGTTTTCAATTTGCACCCACTGCATTGTGCGATGTATAAGAAAGTTTTTCCAGGTATAAAAATACGGCAGTATGCGATTTACCTTTCATACATTCAGAAAATATATTATGATGAACTGTAACACTTGCATCCATGAAGCAAAAGATAATAATTATATTTATTTCATGCCTGTCTGTCATATGTAGAAGTTGTTGCAGTTGTTGTATTTGTTTGTGTTGATTGTGTGTTGTCAGTTGTAATCAAGATGTACAATTTTTATATCTGACGGGGTAGTAGGTAATTTGGGGACCACAGTAACTTGGATCCAGCATTGAAAGTCAATCAATGAATTTGAGCCACATTCATTACAGATTAATTATTTCGTACCACATTTAACCTTTTGTGGTGCATCGCTAATACAGCAATCTTAGCCCTCAAAGAGAATGAATTAAATTCTAGAAGAAAGCTGAGGCTTGGATTTAGCCATGCGGGGTGGTCAAAGTACAGAGGATCTCTTCAATACAGCGTCTACTGTATAGACTAGAGCTGTCTAATTAGAGAAAGACTGATCTGCGATGCTGAGGCAAAGCGCCGTAGTATTGGTAGTGCTGATGCCCGAAGTGTCACGGAACTGCACCAGCACCACCTCATACGTAACGATGGTGCCAGCGAGCTAAAAACATAAGAAGAGACTATGAAGAAGATGATGATGATGATGATGATGTTAAATGTGATTGAATAGAGTGACAAACATACCGTGAGGAGCAGTGTTCTTGTGACGGGAAAGAACCGGAGGCCAGTCAGGGCCACAGTGTCCGTGGTCATTTGCACCAGCAGCCGATGTGCCTGTAAGGAGAAAGCATTAGTCAGTTGAAAACGGGAGAGTTCCGTAAAAGCTTCGCAATGAATAAAGTAATATGTGCATGGAATTTGCGCAGTATCCAATATTCAACATCTTACAAATACACAGTAATGACTTCAGGTTAATTCCTGCTATGTGTGATATATCATCTCAAACGTAACATGCTGTTACAGAATCTCTGAGAAGCAAACATTCTCATGGGGACAGATAAGAAAGTTAATTTTTTCTTTCATCATGTTAAAAATGTCAAAACAAGTATTTATACACATTTTGGCCACTCGACCGCAATTACGAGGCTGTCCGGAAGGTGATTTTCTTTTTAAAGATAAAAAACACAATTGCATGGAAAGGTTTATTGGAACAGATACAGCAATTGTTGCGCTATTTGTCAACGTATCCCCACTGGAATTGAGACATTTGTCATACCATAGGACCAATTTTTGTATCCCTTTATCGTAGAAGTTAGCAGCCTGGGATCAGAACCTGCGTTTGGCAGCTGTCTGCACCTCTCTGCCGATCCCATGACATGGCAAATGTCTCAATGTTGGAAAATAGTTAAACAAATTTTTATCTCTTCCAATCAATTTGTCCTGTGAAATTGTGTTTTCTTTCTGTTAACGGCGTCTAGCGAACTTATTTTTTTTACGGCCTTCGGTAATTGCGGTCGAGTGGCCAAAATTTGTATACCTAAGCACTTGTTTTGACAACATTAATATGGTGAAAAAATTTAACCTTTTCATCTGTCCCCATCAGAATGTTTGCTTGTCAGAGATTTAGCGTTAACAGAGTCAAAGGGAATACATTCATTTGTTAATTAGTTAGTTCGCTCGCTCACTCACTCACTTGCTCACTCGCTCGCTCGCTCATTCACTCACTCACTCACTCACTGATCCATCTATCCATTCAGGAAGAAAAAGGCAAATCAGCGTCAAACAATTTTGGACGATATGGTGAAGTCTCTCTACCACAAGCTTCCCGTAATGCTGTGGCATTGTCGAGCATTCTTGCCTCTTGCAATCTGAATTTTAATGAAGCAACTTTGTTCATATTTGCTTAACATTTTAGAGCACTACAGATAACAGTCTACAAAATAAATTCACTACCGCTACAAATATCTTATAAATGAGATTATTGCCCTCAAACTCACAGATAACACACATCATATTCTCTTCTTTCTCATTGTTATCAGCTTGCATCATTTACCGCTGATAGCGCCACATGCAAACGTTGTTGCCACTAATTATTGAATGACCCATGTATTAACCATTATGAAACAAACTCTCTTTCTTTCCCCTCTCACACAGCTCACATGCCAGGTCTCGCCTCCTCACCTATACAGCAGTTTATGATTGATAAGTGGAATAATAAAGTAAGACTAGTGTGCTTATTCACTTCCAGATGGTAGCTGTGGGTGGGCACGTCGTACAGCACGCCGCTGGCTGCCAGACTCTCGTCGATGATGTTGACTGCGTACAGGTTGACGGCATGGCCCTGCACAGCAGGACTCCGAATGACCGTAGAAATACACCTTCTCCACCAAAGACGCCGTGTTCCTGTGGGTACCAACCAAGCCAGGCACGAGTTCAAGGTTGGTACAATTTTATTTTCAATCAAATCAGACAAAGTTATTGTAAATCTAAATTTCTGTTCCACATCAAATTTTGCTTAGAATTGAAACAAAAATAATTCCATTTTGGATTGATAGTATAAAAACGTAAGTAGTTTTGCTTAATTCTATACTAGCCCCTGATGCAAAGGGGAAGGGAAAAGGAAAGGAGATCCCCCCCCGCCCATGTCCTTTTCGTTTACACCGCTTTAGGAACAAACACACAGTAACGCACTGTGCATCAGTGGTGGATTTTAGGCGACCAGCGAGAGCCGAAAGCTATGATGCCTGCCTTATACAATCTGTCATTCAGCAATTTGCCTACCTGTCTACTCGTATAGGTCCGAAACATGCCTGGAAATGTGGAGTGGGAAGTTAAGGGGTAGTCTGCAGTGACTCGATTGAGTTATTAACGTCCAGGCCTGTTTTATACCAATAAAAATGCTGGGGAAATGGGAGGAAACGCGTGCTTGCTAAGGGAATTGGGGCTAAGAGAAAATGTCTCTGTGAGCTCGTAGCTTGTTGGTCAGTTGGCTTACTTCGATGTTTCACGTTTCATATGAAGGAACATTAGAGAATTTTGAAGGAAATATCGGAAATAGACGAACCTATTAGCTACCACATGAGGGGGTGAACGTAGCAGGACAGAATAGTGAGAAGACAGGATCGCCGAAGATAATTATATATATTAAGTTGGTTATTTAACGACGCTGTATCAACTACTAGGTTATTTAGCGTCGATGAGATTAGTAATAGCGAGATGGTATTTGGCGAGATGAGGCCGAGGATTCGTCATACATTACCTTCCATTCACATTACGATTGGGGAAAACCTCTGAAAAAGCTCAACCAGGTAACCAGCCCAAGCCAAGATCGAACCGGAGCCCGAATGCAACTTCAAACCGGCACACAGTGTGCAATTTTCCCGATCTAGGTGGACAAAAATCAAATTTCAACTTGTTTAGTGATGCACAGGTGAATATGAATTCATGTTCTTTAACATTTGAAGAATGTTATGACTAAAGTTGAGAGATTTGTGCGGTTTGTCGTCAGGTTGCCTGTACATAGACGTTACACAGCTGTATGCCCAGTGCCTGTGTTGACTTCCGACGTAAACAAACCATGCGAAGGGTACAGCCTAAAAATGACAAATGCAACACTCCGTTAAGGTCTAGCAGATGACAATATACAAATATGAGGAATCTGTAGAAACATTAGTATAGTTAGGAGAAGAAACTTGCCTTTATGATTCATCCATAGCTTCAGAGCCATCACAAGCCGAATTGCACTCCACTACTAACATTCTTAAATTATCGAATGTCAAACGTCGTCGTCGATCACTCACACAGGTTTTGAACTGCGAAAAGCTTCTTTCAATGTCACAGGACGTCAACGGTGCATATGTCAAGTATACTTTCCTATCGTCTGATGATGTTGCATTATTCAGCATGTTACAAATTGTTAAATAGTTCTTATTTTTCTGTTATTTATTCTTTATTCTCTGTGTGCAAGGTCCTGGAGGTCCTTCCTTGATTTTTTCTGACACTTCTTTTATTATTGCTATGCAATCAGATACATAGTCTTTACGGAGCGTTGTCTGATTCGGAACGCTCTGCTTGGTATATTTTTGGAAAAATCCTCGAACGGAATGTGTGTTTTAATCATCATCGCACATATATCCTTAGCAAATTCTGATTTTGCGTTTCATACTAATTTTGATGTTGAGGGAATCACCACCTTTAAAGCGCGTGAAATATTGTCTTTATATTTTCTGCTGTTACGTCTTTCTACGTAATACTTCCTACACAATATTTTAATTTCATACTCACACACTGTGCATACAATTGTCTGCTTAGTTGCCGTCGTTGCAGGTAACTACTGCTCACTACGTCAGTTCACCACTGCAGTGTATTGGACTATGAAGGCCTGTGTTCATTCCGTGTTGTTATGATAAGACGGCAGGTAGGCACATGGATAGCATGTAGTTGCATTTATTTTGGTCGCACTGGTCGTAGTTGTTCACCTGTCTGTCCACCTATGCTCCCTGTCGAGTCAACGTGTTTTTCGTGCTGCGCACAAACCCCTCATCTTTAGTTATAAGCAGACATCGAGATTTTGGACCCGATAGAATAAGTTTACTAAGTCCATACTATAGGCAGCTTTTTCACTGTGTTAGAGGGGGATGGGAGTCGGCAGAAGAAGAGGCATGTGTACATGAAACCCAGTTCAGTCCAGTCTGCTGGTGCTGTACAGTGACGTTCCAAAAAACAGCAACTAATTTATCAAACATTAAAGTAAAACGATTGTTAGAGGAAAAAATTCTATTGGACCAAAAAATTAATGTTTACATATATTAAAATAAACAAACCTATAATGCGAAATTTTCAAAATAAATTAATATGCATTTCCTTTCGGCTTCTGTCATAAGCACAAGTGCAATACTTACTCAACACACATAATAATCCTACACAATATACACAACTTATGATGTACAATACATGGTACTGTTACAATGTAGCCTACTACAACACACATTCTGAAGGTCTCAAAACTAAATTTTCTTCGGTAGTCAGCAAGACAAAGTTTATATTGGGAGACGCTCCGCTCTACATCACATGATGTAACGGATTTATTTTATTTTAGTAGGTTATTTTACGACGCTTTATCAACATCTTAGGTTATTTAGCGTCTGAATGAGATGAAGATGATAATGCCAGTGAAATGAGCTGCGGTCCAGCACCGAAAGTAACCCAGGATTTGTTCACATTGGGTTGAGGGGAAAACCCAGAAAAAAACCTCAACCAGGTAACTTGCCCCGACCGGCAATTGAACTCGGGCCACCTGATTTCGCGGCCAGACGCGCTAACCGTTAGTCCACAGGTGTGGATGATGTAATGGATGCAAAACGAAAAAACACTAAGTCATTGAAATCTATTTTCGCTAACCCAGCAGTGTCCGTAGACCTCTTCCCTGCTAGCATGTCTTTTATGTCACAGAATATCGCATACAGTGAGTGTAAAAAGTATTCGCACGGTGGGTAATAAAAATATATAGTAGTAATTAATGTGCTTCAAATCCTATACTCTCAACTTTTTAGACATGAACACAAGTTAAGTACAAGTATACACATTCTCTGTTATTTGTTTACATATAAACACAAAATTAATTGCACAATTCTCAAAATAAACAATTATGTTTGATTAAAACACAATGATACCAAAGAAAAATACGAAGAAAAAGTATTCGCACACTGGTCTCACTTAAGTCAGTTCCTTTTCAATTTCAATACTTTGGAGGGTAGCCCTTGCATTTTAGAATAGCCTCTAACCTCCTGGGGATAGAATTAACTAAATTTGAAGTAATACTTGCCGGAATGTTCCACTCTTGTACAATTGCAGTCTTTAGAGACTCTTTGCTGGTAATATGCCTGGTTCTAAGTCTTATTTCTAAATAATCCCAAAGGTCTCGATTAGATTCATGTCTGGTGACTGGGGAGGTGTCTGAAGGTATGAAGGGATGCTATAGAGAATCCACAGTCGAGTATTGTGGGCCGTGTGTTTGATTCTCTTTAATTGTTCGTATGATTGTTCTGCCACTGTATTCGTTTATTTTCCTCTGCCGGCCACTTCTCCTTAAATTTCTTTCCCCGCATCTGTCTATGATTCCCTTGATGGTTGACTTACCTCTATTCACAATCGCTGATGTTTCACTCAGTGCTTTACATTGATTATGCAGACGAATAATAGCAGCCCTTTCTTTCTTAGAAGTTTCCTTCCCTCTGAGTCCCATTTGGCGTGATAGCTATATACTACTTGTGATTCTAGAATCAAACTGACTTGGAACATGCATTAGGAGCATTTTCTTAGTACCATGTGCCTACTGCGTTCCGGATGAATGCTTTTATTCGTCAACAGAGTTAAGTGTGCGAATACTTTTTATGCTGTAGTTTTGTTAGGCATTCAATTTACTGAACTATGACAGAACCTACATGCAAAATTATTAACATTTATTGTGTGTATTTGCTATGTGATGCATTATTATTATACGTGAACAGTTTATTTCATACCAAGAATTAATAATACTTCATTTAAGATGAAAGAGTGATGGAACGGAGAAAAATTCTCTCCGGCGCCGGGAGTATATATATGACGTAGTGCAGAGGGCGGCCACTAGAGGGAACCCAAGAGATGGAGCTTAATCTGAGACGATTCTAACCGGCGTCGGGGTTGTATCCGGCGTGGCTTAGTGGATAAAGCATCAGCACGTAGAGCTGAAAACCCGGGTTCAAATCCCGGCGCCGGAGAGAATTTTTCTCCGTTCCATCACTCTTTCATCATATGATGACGCAGAATATCTGCATGGAAATATCATATGTACTTCGGTACATCAAAATATATATGATATGCGTAATAAATCACTTTGTGATTTAAGACGGCGCCTATACCGTCGGATCCCGGCCAACCAGTCACTCATTCGAGTGCACCTCAACACATATATGGACTTCGGTCCTGCGTTCATAGACATCTATGACGTAGTGCAGAGGGCGGCCACTAGAGGGAACCCAAGAGATGGAGCTTAATCTGAGACGATTCTAACCGGCGTCGGGGTTGTATCCGCCGTGGCTTAGTGGATAAAGCATCGCACGTAGAGCTGAAAACCCGGGTTCAAATCCCGGCGCCGGAGAGAATTTTTCTCCGTTCCATCACTCTTTCATCATATGATGACGCAGAATATCTGCATGTAAATATCATATGTACTTCGGTACATCAAAATATATACTTCATTTAAGGTTCAATTTGTAATAAAAACATCGTTGTGCGAATACTTTTTACATTCACTGTATATTCTTAGACTAATCAGATAGATGCACAGATAAAAACTAGACTACTAGCTATCTCCTGTCCTCTCTTCTCATGAAGTGAACTAGATGTACGGGACTGTTTTTATTATCAGAACAGTACCTCCTCTCCCTGCCTTACGAGTATGACTGAGTAAATAAAGCACATGGGACGACAGGCAGGTCGCTACCATCACTGCCCCCTCCCACTATCGTCCTGTTTTCATCTATCGGGTCTAAAGTCTCTAAGCCTGGTTATAAGTAATAGCTTTTACTGATTTATCAGCGGCAAACTATATTTAGAAGGGTATAAACTTTGAGTTCTTCCTAACACGTCTAGCTCCGGTTCAGTCGTAGACAGAGAGAGCCAATTGTTAGTGATTTATTGTGTTGTGAAACATGGAATTTGTTCATAATAGGTACGTTCTTACTAAAGTAACTTCAATTACAAGTTTATAAAATATTTTCCTTCTTACAGTAGGTTTACATTACAATTGAAAAACTTATGTTTTTAAAGTTCTCCAAATATAATGTGAGTTTTAGTATAGTGGTCACGTCCGGTTACAACAATTCCTTCACCATTTAATACAGCAGCATTTATAGTGTTGAATCCTTGTTTTAAAGTTTGCGCGTTCTTGCGCATTTATATGTAACTATTTTTTTCAGTGGTGGGACATACGGTAACTATTTCATGTTTGGCTTAACAGCAGAAAAGAATCATTGACTAAGGAAGTTTTTGATCACTGTGAGAGTGTTTTAGACTTACAATATTATTCACATGATAAGGAATATCAGTTTAAAAATACATTGGACACATTTTTATCTATCCTTAACAAACGCACAGAGGATCAGAACGCAAATCATTAGCTGGACAAAATTAATAACTTCTCTGCAGTCTAACGAATTGTTATGAAACTTTGTACTTGACTTACAGGTGGCACATATCATTTGTGTATAAACCCTGATTACGTTTGGACAAGAAAAACTACCCCTTTATAGCGGGTGCATTTAGACAGAATTAATAACTTCTGTCCTATCTAAATGATTTTTAGGACACATTGTACGGAAGTTACAAGTAGCATATATTTTTTGTGCACAAACTGTATTTGTGTGTATTTTTATTTACACTGCAAGTTGGCAAGCATCCGGTGGAAGTGTTCCATAAGTGAAACTATTCCTTTTAGAAATGCATTTAAACAAAATTAATAAGTTCTTTCCTATTTAACAGATTTTTATGAAACTTTGTACAGAAGTTTCAGGTGGAACATATTTTTTGTCTACAAAGTCTGATTATGTTTTATAAGAGGAATTGCCTCTTTACATTGGTGCATTTAGAAAAAATTAACAATTTCTCTCCTATATAATATATTTTTATGCAACTTAGTATAACTACTAGGCCTACAGGTGGCATACAGATGTAATCAGAATTTGTACACAGAAATATATGCTACCTGTAACTCTTGTACAAAGTTTCATAAGTTAATCTTGTGTAAATATACGCCCCTCTTTTGGAACTGTGTATATAGTTTGTACACAAAAAATATATTCTACCTGTAACTTCCTTACAATTTTTCATAAAAATCTGTTACATAGGAGAGAAGTTACTAGTTTTGTCTAAAACCACCTCGGTTAAAGGGGTAGTTCCTCTTGCACAATCGTAGTTAGAGTTTGTACACAAAGAATATGTGTTATCTATAAGGTCTGTACAAAGTGTCATAACAATCCGTTGAAATGCAGGAAAGTTATGCATTTTGTCCAGCTAGATTTGCATTACTGCACACTGTGCGGCAGGCAAGCGCCTTAACGACTGAGCCACGCCGGTGGCTCCGAAGATATTAAAAACCTGCACAGCGCCAAAAATGGGAAAATGGCGCCGCAATTATCGCAAGAGAAGAGATGCATTGCTTGTTTTGAAATAATTTATTATTGGCTAATAGCTGTTGGCTAACAGAAGGATAGATGTTTCGAAGGAAGGATAGATGGATGAGCGTAAGTAGGTAGGCAGGCAGAGACAAACTGACGGATTGATTGCTCGAGTGATTGATAAGTAAATAAACAAGTAAATAAATGAATTATTCTTCCGTCAACTTTAAATTTTCAAGATAACAATTAAGAAGCTGCCAACCTGGATTGGTTTCGCAAGCGATTCGAGTTTCGCTTGGCCGATAGGTTTGTTTGCTTCTCTGAACTGTATAGCGAACGTCAGGTAATACAATATATAATCCTCTGAGTCATGTTGTCAAAATTCCATTTCGTATCGGCATCACCAATTCCATCGAAGCTGTATTTACAACCTCGCAGTTGATGCAGTTTCGTTAAATAATAATAATAGTAATAATAATAATAATAATAATAATAATAATAATAAAAATAATAATTACTAACAAATGGCTTTTAAGGAACACGTAGGTTCATTATCGCCCTCACATAAGCCCGCCATCGGTCCCTATCCTGTACAACAGCGTTGTCAGGCAGAGACTAAACGGAGCGGAGCGCTCCACTATGACCGTTGCGTGCTCCGGTGTTTCCACAGACATAAGCAAATTCACGCTCCGACTGCACTCTCTAGCTCCACAACCGGTTTTGGAGCTTACAACTCTGACACTACTGCTGTACAAGATTAATCCAGTCTCTATCATCATATCCCACCTCCCTCAAATCCATTTTAATATTATCCTCCCATCTACGTCTCGGCCTCCCCAAAGGTCTTTTTCCCTCCGGTCTCCCAATTAACACTCTATATGCATTTCTGGATTGGCTCATACGTGCTACTTGCTATGCCTATCTCAGACGTCTGTAATTACTTACTTACTGGCTTTTAAGGAACTCGGAGGTTCATTGCCGCCCTCACATAAGCCCGCCATTGGTCTCTATCCTGAGCAAGATTAATCGAGTCTCTATCATCATATCCCACCTCCCTCAAATCCATTTTAATATTATATTCCCATCTACGTCTCGGCCTCCCGAAAGGTCTTTTTCCCTCCGGCCTCCCAACTAACACTCTATGTGCATTTCTGGATTCGCCCATACGTGTATTTAATGTTCCTAATTATGTCAAGTCAATACAATGCGTGCAGTTCTGCGTTGTGTAACTTTCTCCATTCTCCTGTAACTTCATCCCACGTAGCCCCAAATATTTTCTAAGAACCTTATTCTCAAACATCCTTAATCTCTGTTCCTCTCTCAAAGTGACAGTCCAAGTTCCACAACCATACAGAACAACCGGTAATATAACTGTTTTATAAATTCTAACTTTAAGATTTTTTGACAGCAGACTAGGTGACAAAAGCATCTCAAGCGAATAATAACAGGCATTTCCCATATTTATTCTGCGTTTAATTTCCCCCCGAGTATTATTTATATATATTTGTTACTGTTGCGCCAAGATATTTGATTTTTCTACCTCTTCATAAAATATAATAATAATAATAATAATAATAATAATAATAATAATAATAATAATAATAATAATAATAAAGACAATTATTAAATAATAAGAGATAGTCTAAATTTCACCGTCGCATTGCGTCAAGCGTTGGAGGCCAATCTCTAGGTACTAACGTCATGCTGTTGTAGAGCTGCTGGCAGATGTAAGATGTAGTAGAGGTTGGAGGAGAAGGAGAGCAGCACGAGGGCCGAGACCCGCGCATCCAGCTGCTTGGTGAGGAAGGACAGGGAAGGACAGGTCGCTGTAACCCTCGCGGGCCGTCCGCCGCCATCGTCTGCCAAGAGTGGTGAGTAATAGTTAACATTCTGTCTGAATGCTACACAATTGTGACCGCCACAATCCTACGAGGGAACGAACATAAATTAATGTTTCATTGCTTATTTTATTGGGTTATTTTACGACGCTGTATCAACATCTAAGGTTATTTAGCGTCTGAATGAGATGAAGGTGATAATGCCGGTGAAATGAGTCCGGGTCCAGCACCGAAAGTTACCCAGCATTTGCTCATATTGGGTTGAGGGAAAACCCCAGAAAAAACCTCAAACCAGGTAACTTGCCCCAACCAGGAATCGAACCCGGGCCACCTGGTTTCGCTGCCAGACGCGCTGACCGTTATTCCACAGGTGTGGACGTTTCATTGCTATGAATCACAGGAAAGTAATATTGATTGCTGAGAAGAGCAGAAATTAAACGTTTTCCATT
The DNA here is from genome assembly GCF_040183065.1 of Periplaneta americana. Taxonomy (NCBI): domain Eukaryota; kingdom Metazoa; phylum Arthropoda; class Insecta; order Blattodea; family Blattidae; genus Periplaneta; species Periplaneta americana. The sequence continues at coordinate 182,074,894 of NC_091131.1, forward strand.
GCTAGTGAAATGCATGGAGAAAAGTTTTTAAAAGTAAGATGTAATTATTTGAATTTCTTCTTTTTGCAAAGTCCGCCTAGGCTAAACTGCGCTGTGGTAGTTCCCTTCGTACTCCTCTTATACAAGGTGTAAGGGGTATAAGTGTCATTGTTTTAACTGATGATTATTCATGTAATAATAATAATGATAATAATAATAATAATAATAGTAATAATAATAATAATAATAATAATAATAAACTACTCCCCATTGTGGGTAGCCCTTACGGACTCAGTATATACTCAAAAAAAATTGTTATACATATGTAAACATAGATATTAAATTTTAAAGAAGGGAAACAAAGAAAAGGGCGTGAAAAATTACAATTGCTATTAATGTGGCACCATGTGATTAATTCGGATTTGGTATCACAATGTCAACCCTCAGAGATGTTGGTAGAGAAAAATGCCGTCGAAATTCTTCGAAAAAAGCAGGTATAGTCCGTCGAGCACTTATGAGCAAGCCGAATACTTCAACATGAATTAAGGCATAATTCAGCTTGAAATAGTTGACTGTAGGCTCATAGATCGACTTCTTCTCAAGGTGGACCTCGACTGACTGATGACATCCTACTTCGAAACGTATCGTGGGGTCCACAATGATGCCCTGTTTAGTGTCAGCATTGTACGCTAAAATATCTACTTGTCTTGTTGACCCATTTTCAGCTAGACAGGAGATTTCTTCTTCTACAATCCAGCCCTTATTTCTTAATGCGGCAGCAATTTTGGATCTCCCAAGATGATGTCTAGAGTTCTTCAAGAGCAATCCCTGTTCATAGAATCCCAAGACGTGTGCTAAAATTTCAATCTTCGGGCACAATTTTTTTTCTAATTGCAATATTTATCTAATTATTAAAGTTTACAATATTAGGCGTTTGGCAACGTTGCTGGATGAGGAGGAGAGAGTTTACAAGCACAAGGTACAGCTCAAGCGGATACAGACATAGCGGTACAAAACAGGTGCTCTGTTCTAATGAAGGGGCGGACCGTTGTTTACATAAAACGAACAGCAAATACAAACATTCAATCTCCTTAATATAACTTTATAGTAAATTTCTATTTTATTTAACAATATTGGCAATATTGGTCCATTTTTATTATACGTCTAAAAAATAAACAATAAAGGTTTACTGCACAAAATCACACGGACTTTTTTTTTAAATGCAACATTTTAATATCGCTCGCTTCCATAAAGCAGTACCATTTTAAAGAAATTTCTATTTGTGTGATTTTCGAAACGAGGTAAGAGACTCCTAGTTTGTAATAATTGTTGAGAAATCGCTACAAAAGTTCGCCGATTAGGTAATCTTCATTGCGGAAAACATTGACGGTACATCTTCTTGCCTCACTTGAATTACGACGACTTTCTCCATAAATTAATAACATATGATATTCCTAAACTTTGAATGTAATGGTAAGTTGTTTATCGAATACCTGGTACCAAACTGCCATCCGCTCGGCAGTAGACCTATGCACAGGGAGCTTGAACTCAGCTGACTCGTACGTACGTCTGTGCAGAGTACTGCCTGCTGAACACGTTGCCATGTCCCTCACGCCAGAATAGTAACAAATTTAAGCATGAGATTTTATTTAATTTCACGAAAACATAATAGAACACACAAATATCTATTTAAAGTAATATTAATGCTTTGCTAGATATGCCTGCTGATGTAATTGTTTTCGTAATTTTACTAACGATATAAGCAGTGTAATGCGAATAAAAACAGAAGAAATATTTTTTCTGGGAAAACTATCAAGTTTTGATCCTATGTTGTATGGACATTTTTTGATCCTGTAGACTGTCCCCGACGACTGTGAAAAGGACGGCACTTATACCTCTTACACTCTGTATAATTTTTTTCATTTTACACAAATAATTGCAATTGAACTAAGGAGAAGATCCACAAATATTATTAGTTCTATCGTTGCACAAAATAAAATATGCCTACTTTGTCTTCAGTTCCATCATAGCAATAGAGATAAACAGCTTGTGAGTAGTAGACCTAGCAGAGAACGTAAGTGGGATAGATGCCTTAGCTTTATAGTGCTGGGTCATCAGAGAAGGTCATACGGAGAGTGCAATGATTGTCGTACGGTCTAAAACGTATAAACAACCTACCACACCCCTTCCCAATGTATGGATATGCTCTGGGAAGAAAGAGAACTTTTGTTTACATCTTCCGACTATCAATGCATTCGAGTGTACGAGCATTGAAGCATAATATGCATCGCCGTGTATCGTAAAAATATCGGGTCGGGTGAATACCAATGTCTCATATCCATAACAACCAATGTCGGGTAATTCATCATACGTACACTTAGAAAATGCAACTTAAATGCCATTTCTCAGGTGAACAGGATGTAACTTACGCCATATTTTTAGACAGGGAAATGATTCAAGCGCATTTTTTCCGAGGTAGATATCAATACTCCTCTTCACGATTTCAGTCATTATCAGCAATCGTATCAGTGAAAGTGCCTTCGCAGTGCGTTGTTTCTCTGTATCGTTTGTAGTAGACTAGACATGTTGTTGATGAGTGATGCAATTCGATCTCACTTCTATGTAATCGTTTGCCATTATTTGAAAAACATTTTCCCTGACTGATGGATTGGGCTAGGATGTCCTGTTGTATGGCCGGTTAGGTCACCAGATCTAAACCCTATTTACTTTTTTTACTTCTGAGGGCATCTGAAAAGTATCGTGCGACGTGTGACCGCATACATTGAGAGCCATGGGCAACACTTGGAGAATCTACTGTGGCTCGTCGAGGGATAATTACACAATGCTATTTTTGCATCTCAAATTCTGTATTTTGCATAGATGTGAATTATGAAACATATGTTCATAGGACCTACGGAAGTTTGCCCCCCTATTTGGGAATTACTATCGGCTGTGGATTTTAACTTTGAAAAGAGACTTGTACATGAAATCATTAACAGCTTCCTAGCGAGTATTAAGGCGATTAATTAGTGTTAGGTATATAAAATCGCTTTAGTTAATAGGAATAACACTAAATTAATACTTAACATACCATCCTATGAATAGGCAGAATTTCCCTACGATGACCTCATTACAAAGATTTAGATATTAGCTGTTTTTCTTAGAGGAATTCAAATTAGAAATCATTTTTTTTTTTCGGTAGTTTAAACACACGATTAAAAAAGATCGGTAGCTTAAGATCATGCACGAAGATATCCCTGAAACAATAAATTCATTAATAAAATTATATAATCAACCAACAAATTAAACTACAATTATAGCAGCTTACCCATATGAGGGGGTGGGAATTCGCTTGTAACTGGAATCGAATTTTAATTGCCCTAGTGCGCTGCTTGTGTAACGTTTCCTCGCGCAAACATCCAGCAACTGGCAATCAGTGGTTAAGGTTTCGTTAATTTTAATCGTGTGTAGCAATTTTGATTAATGTGTTGTTCAAATTTACTAAATTTATGACGTAATTACACATTCATCTGCCATTATGGCGAGGCAGTGACGGTAAGTTTGACACGTTATATGTTCATCGGGAACGTTAATTCGAAGCAGATGTTTGATCGGTTTCATGGTGTTGTTACGTGGAAGAGAAGACTTCAAAGATATTGTTGGATATTCTTGAAAGTCATAGAGTTGGTAGTCCATACACTTTATGTTTTACAGGTAAGCTTTTGATAATTGTAAACTTTTTGACTGTATAGCTGGTAAATCCCCTCATGCTTAGCTTATTTAATTACTTCTGACTGGAATTCATGTTATCCTTAGACATCAGCTCTTTTCATGTATGTGCCAAGAGAGAGAAAATGAGGGAGAAAGAAATCACCATGTGAAAGCTACATGGTTAGTCAATCATTGTCCCAATTGGTTCCAATGTGAATTTTCAATGGAAGATGGGAAGAATAAAAATCTATATTATTTGATTTAAATTAAATTTGTTAGTTTCAGAAGGAGGAGGGGACATATTTTATGCACGTGGTGCCACTTGGTGCGCTGTTAGACTCCTCGAGTAATTTGTTATTCCTAAACAAAAGAGGTGGAAGCAAGATAAATTTCTACATTAGCTCTTATAATGGCAGCTGAAGACATTTTCCCAGAAAAAGTTCAATCGTTTCGCGCCCATATCTCATGTGGGTAGTCGGCATCTTCTGCGTCTCAAGAATTCGTATTTGGAGAATTCTCTGATCATTTTGTCATTTGTCTGTAATGTTATGATGTCATCTGTGAAACGGTAGCCAGAGAAGTAGCTTCATATGATTACTATTCTAATTTCCTTGCCGTTACACGTCACTAAGACCTACAGCTTGAATTTTACGCAATCAATTTTGTTCTGAGTGAAGCCGACGTTCCTTTTTGTTCATATTAGGCCACACTTACCACAGCTAGTTGAATCGAAACTTCATAGTTAACATAATAATAATAATAATAATAATAATAATAATAATAATAACAATAATAATAATAGTAATAATAATAATAATCCGTGGCGCTACAGCCCGTGGAGGGCCTAGACCGACCAGCCGGCTGCTGGCCTCACGCCCACATGCCGAAGCAGAGGTGGACGATCATCCAACCAGAATGGAGGTATCGTGTGGTTAGCACAATGATCCTCCCAGTCGTTATAGCTGGCATTCGCAACCGGATTTCGCTACCTATCGCAGCTCCCCAAGTGCATCACGATGCTGGGTGGGCACCGGTCCCATACACTGGATGAAATTTCATGAGAAAATTTCTTCCCCCATGAGGACTCGAACCAGCGCGCATTCCGTAACGCGAGTCCTAGGCAGGATTCATAGTTAACATAAAATACGGCAATTAATTAACTGCAGATTCATCTTACTGTATTCTTCCACAATGTGACTGAACTAGAGATGAACAAAACTAACTGCCGCTCTCGTTCGCTGTGTTAGTTACATTTGTCTTTCGAGTCTCGGCAAGTCATTCTCGTTGCGCTTCAAGTCTCGCTCATCATTCTCGAAATAGCATTTGGTCGGCGTGGAAAGATTTCGTAATTTTGAATGGCATACATCATTGAAATATATAACATTATAAATGTTTAAATGAGACAAAAAGACAAAACAGAACAGTATCTTAGTTATCAAAATGTTCTGGTTCTATTATATATTACCTATGGTTATATAAATAGAAAAAAAACCAATTCTGAAATAAATTTGCATTTCTAAGAAACATAAAACATAACGTTATTATCTTTTTACTTGAGATTGCACACTTGATCTTATACATTTGAAAAGAAAATTCCTAGCCTTTTAATAAGGGCCTTGTAATTAAATAAAGATTGGGGAACGGATTATTATACACTGAAAGGTAGAGATGATGTTTCAAATAGGCTACTTGATTGTTCATACATATGTAACAGTTGCCAAAGTAGATAAAAGTTCAGTCAGGTATAAACAACTGCTGACTTCGGGACTTCGGGAGTTGATCAATATCGGGTCTCGGAAGACTCACAACCAGTCCAACATTGTCGTGCGGGTTTTTGGCTTTGAGGGCGCTGTTAGTCTCGTTTTCTCGATCGTTGTTCATCGACGCCAAATAACTCAGTAATTGATACAGCTTCGTTAGATAACGACGTAAGAAAACAAGAAAGTTATGCATTTTGAATCCCATTAGTAATTCATCCCTGCAACAACTCTAAAGAGATGGAAGTCAACCTGTGAAGTATTTGTAACACGAATAGAGACCCTGCAAGCTTGGAGACAGTAAGGTGGCAGCCCCATACACCAAAATTAGCTGTACGCAGCGTTCGTAACACGACCGGAGCGAGAATTAATACTACTCGTAATCTTAGCTGTCCCAGGTTTAAGATGAAATAAAATAATTGCTCACCGCTATTTCTTTTGGGTGGTGATATGTTCCTCCGAGTTCATTAAAAGCGGACTATAAATAGATTATGTGTGGATAAGTGACCCACCTTTTCCCTGCTGGCCCGCAGGCTCTTGTTGATTTGTCGGAACCTGCTGGCCAGTGCGACGCTGACCACCATGACGAACAAGTCGATGAAGGTCCTGTAGAAGGCAGACAGCACGAGCGTGGACATCATAACGGCGGCTAGCGCCGAGCTGTAGGGCACTGTCTCGAATACTTGACGGTGCACTAGCAACAAGAAACGCAACGCCATATCTGACGTGTCGGTCGAGCAGAGCGCTGCTATACTGGCAGAATTGTACAGCGCCAACAGGTGCTCAACTGAAAGAAAGCGGTATAGCCTGTAACTCGCAATTCGAGAGGAATCGAAGTATTTTAATCGATTATTTATCTAAAATTCATGAAATTAGTGACAGTGGTAGAGTATTCTGACGAAATGAGACCGAGGTTTTGCCATGAGATTACCTGACGTTCATCTTGAAGTTGGAGAAATCTTCTCAACCAGGCGATGAATCCAAGCGGGATTTGAACCCAGCCTCGGATTACGTGTCCCTCTCTCTGCTCTAGAGCTATATCGATGACCGACCCAACCTTTGACAACTAGGGTAATGAAAATGCAGGTAAAACGTTAAATTGAGGTTAAACATATTTCTTGGCGATCCAGAACCTGGTATGATACATTCCTGACAAAATTAACACAGTGTTATCTCTTCATACTTATTCATTTGAGTAAAAAATGAAACACAATTGTAGGGTGTTTAAGTAACTGATTTTCAACCAATATTATTACTGTACAACAGTGAGTGAAACATGCTGCTGTGTGTTTAGAACAGGCATTTATTTATTTATTTGTTCGTGCGTTCGTTCGTTCGTTCGTTCGTTCGTTCGTTCGTTCGTTCGTCCGTCCGTCCGTCCGTCCGTTCGTCCGCTCGTCCATCCAGCCATTCATTTGTTCATTTATTTTGCTAATAATTGTAACATATAATATATACAGAAAAACTTTAGCTCGCTCCTGTGCTCAGGGGAGGATTCCTGAATTGAAATTAAGAATTATATAATACAATTTGTTTTACGTCTATTACACAATAAGAATATATAAATTTAAATTTACAATTTTTCGATTTTTATAAAATCCATACATAATTTTTAAATTTAATACTACAACTATTAGAATAGACAAGATTAGGATATTTAAATATAAATTTGTTTTATATTCTTGAGCCTACATTACTACTATGATTAAATACTGTAGCAGTGTTGCATTTTGGTTCAAACAATCTTAAAAAATTCATACCTTTTGTTTCAAAACTATAAGAATACAATTCAAAATTATTTCCGACACTGGCATGGACAATATGTTCCCTCACGAGCACTATATACATCACCCCTTCATTTCTCCATCCACAAATATTCTATCTGACTGCGTGTGCATACAGTATTCAGAAGTTGATCTCGGTACCACATCGTTCTAATCAGGGGTGTGTAAAGTGATGAAAAATGACGAATAAATTGTAGGTTTCGTTTTAATTTCGAAGAAGCATCGAAACAAGACTATTTTCTTATTATCAATATAGGTAAAGTTCAATGCCTCATCTGTTTAGTAGAGATTTATATAAAACATTATAAGATCAGAATGTACCTCGATCTTGAACATAAGAAGGATTTTGGCGAACTTAAATTTGTAGGTTAGAGTTTAAAATAGGATTATTCAGAATGTTTTATATGAATAAAATAGTTGTTACACGAGATAAAGCACTGTGCTATTTTAATGTAGTTTGTTGTGCAGGTTGAAATATTGAGAAAGTTTCCAAGAATCTACAAGAATAATTTGTTAATGGAAAAGCGAACCTACAATCACTGCCAGTTGAAAATGCAGTCCGATAAATTTATTGTCCGATAGACATAGCCGTGTCATAGAGAACAATACTTTTTTAAAAATGTTATGTAAAACCAGCAAGAAATTGTATGAATTATTACCTAATGAAAAGTTCCCTAACTTAGGTAATTTCACAGCTAAGATGCTTTGAATCCACTTGTGTCTACGAACATTTTTTTTTTTCTAAAATGAACCTGTTGAAAAATATTGCGCGTACACGCCTAAAGCCTATCATTTCGTAACTGCTTTATGTCGTTTATATAGTAACAGTATTCATCCTAATATAGACAGACTCGTCCTGACCAAACAATATAGGCGATCTAGAGGTTATAAGTGATTTCTTATAATGAGAGCTAAGCCATAGTGACCATATGAATGCCTATATTACGTATTTGACTTGATTAAAAATATTATTATTATTTACCGAAGTACATATGATATTTCCGTGCAGGAATTCGGCATTATCTTATGATGAAGGATGGATGGAACAGAGAAAAATTGTCTCCGGTACCGGGACTCGAACCAGGGTTTTCAGCCCTATGTACTGCCCCTTTATCCACTAAGCCACACCGAATTCCAGTTCCGATGCCTGATCGAATCCTCTCAGTTTAAGTTCTGTCTCTCAGTTTTCCCTTTGGTGGTCTACCCCCATGTACTGTGTCACAGAATATGTGACAGTGGCAAACTGTCCAACGCATTATGTACAGCTGTCAAAAAAAAAAAAGTGGCCGCACTCGTGAACAGCGAATATTTTCAAAGTCCACTTCGGGTCGCGGCGATGTTACACGATGCATGTGCTTGTACAAGCAGTTCCGGAGCTATGAAAGTGTTACATATCTGCGCCTCGTAGACCAGCGGTAGAGTGCTTGTTTAATGATTCGAAGGTTGTGGGTTCGGGCCTTCTTCAAGTTTTCATTTTATTTTTTAATCGTTCTTTAGCGATGTAAATGCTATTCAAATTATCATTTATATACAGTTATCGTTCTTTATGGATATCACGTTATTTATATTTTGTTATCGTTCTTTAGAGATATGAATAAAATTCAAGTCATCATTTGTATTCTGTTATCGTTTTATAACGATATGAATAATAATTATTATTATTGTATCTCCAATGGGGGTTAGCCCTATTTTACGAGTACATAAACATGTTAGGGTTATAGTTTCATACACAAAAAATATAAGCATAAAGAGAAATTGAAAAGAAAATTAAATTAACTTACACGAAGTAAACAAAACATAAACAATCCGTAAATTAGGCATTGCGAATGCAAAACAAATATCAGGTATCTATTTGAAATGTATAAAAACATTAACAACACACATACGTAACACTTCTATAACACAAATATGCAGCTTTCCGTGCCATACATATTAAATTAATATACAATAGTCACACAAACACAATCAAACTATAATTACGACATTGCGACGACATCAAGCATCCCATAACTGACTCACATACATAACGGTCGCAACATTTATTCATTTATTTATTTATTTGTACATTTATTAATTAATATATACATACATATAATTTAATTAATTAATTACTTTATTTATTTATTTACTTATTTATTTATTTATTTAATTATTTATTTATTCTTATAATCTTTTATTCCTTTCCCCATTCTCAATTTGGGTTGACCAGAGCACTTTTAATGTCCCATTGGGTGCACCACTGTTTGTATCTATGCCACAGTCTAGTATATACAATCACGAAGCGTGAGTTGTGAGGGTCTAGGAACAATAGACTGTGCCGGTAATATTTCGCATTGTCTATCTTGAGGCGATTTTAGCGAAACTAGTGGTTAGGATATATCTGTGGATGCATATTTACTACGTTTTGAGCTTAATGACTGTATATAATAGACTGTGTCCATTCTCACAATATTTAATGTCGTTATTTTTTTGCGTGTTGACGTTAACATAAAATATAACTATGTTTTATTCAGAATGCATAGCCCTGAAGCGTTGAAATGTCGGATGTGTTTATAGCCAAATTAAATTACTTTATTATGTCTACAGCCATATTGCGAAATCCGTTATTTTTATAATGTAACGAACAATCACAATATATTAATTTATACCGGGCGAGTAACGGAAAAGTAGCGAAATAAAATAGGATGCATGCCCTAGCAGCAAAATGTAACTTGTAGTAATATTAAATTCACAGCACGACACTATACAACAAAATCTTGGTTCTTAGAAAAGAAAAGTATTAAACTGAATATTTTATAATGATATTACTAGCAAAATAGTTCACAATTCATTTATCTCCTTCAATATGAACTTCGCCGTTTTTAAGATTGTAATAGAAGCATGGTGACTATTTAGCATAAATTCTTCTGCCAAAGCAACAACTGACCTGTATAATTTGCCTTTGAAATAGTTCATGAGCAGTTTGCGTAGAGCACCTCTTGTCATGTTTTGCTCAGAAGAACAAATTGGATACAACAAGTCATTAATTTCGCTTTTGCCATCAATGTGGCCGATTCATATTGAGCGAAGAAATGCAGGCTAGGCTATCCGTTCCGAAATCAATAGTGACACAAATAGTGACTATTTCAAGTACTTACTGTAACTACTCTTGAAACCACAATCGAATGCTAATATCATTAATACTTAGGACATGAACCAATGTAACTTCTGCGACCACATCCAATGACGTCACCACCCCTCGCTATGAGCATGAGGGCGTCGAAATTACGTATAACATTAGCTTTGCCGCCATGCCTACTTCAATAATATATCGGCATCGAGAGCAGCTACAGATCTTTGCGACCACTCGTTCGATTTGTGATCGAAAGTTCTGCAATATTAAAGTAAAAATAGACACGGACAATGCACTTCTATTGAAAGCTATAGTAAATAGTCACCTGCACATCAGACATGACTCACGCCCGTAACTGCTTGTCGTCAGACTTGGGTTCCGATGAACATACAAAGCAAGTTAACATTTCAGACTGGCCCATTGACCCTGGGTTTTATAAGCTCAGTCCATGCGGGACCCTAGAACGCCTGACTGTTTGCTCGTATTATAATGTAGAGTGACTTGCATTGACGGAAGCCAGTGTGCGCTGGTTAAGATGAAACGGTACTAATTTGAAATCTAAGTTCGTTCGCTATTTAGTCATTTCAAAAAATCTTATTTTCTGCTCCAAGACGACAGAAAATTCTTGATTAAAGAAATATATTTTTACAGTTTATTGCACTACAGAATTTCATAATATAATAAGATAAATACTAATTTCATTTTTCTCCAAAGTGTATGTGACTCAAGAAATAACGGCAGATAGGCCCTAATCCTTGCAAATGAGCCAGTATTCTTGTAGGCGTATATGATAATGTTGAGTGTCTTATAAAATCTGAAATGGAACAGGAATGAAGAATTAGTATCGCGGAATTAGTAGGGTGATGGATTGGTGCTATGAATACTTTTGTTCACTACCTGCAAATATTTGTATTACGTAAAGTTTTAGTGGACAAGGGTTCATCGTGTTGAAAGCACGTTACTCCCATACTTGTTGGATGATCGTTAACCTCTCTGCAAGCAAGTGAACGTCATCCCAACAGCCTGAAGATTGGCCCTAGAACTTCATTTGCTGGTGCGACAGGGATTATTCTTAATGTCTTAATTGATATTCAACTGTCTAATATGGCTTAAATAATGTATTCGTATCCGAGAACTCAGCCACACACTGTAGTAGGACCCACAGTCTGGGAATAGGTTGAAGGGGGACATACAGTCTGATGCTAGAAAAAATAATTCAGATTACATACTAAGTAGCCTATGTCTTTTTTTCTGTTCATTATGTATACAAATTAAGGTTACATTTCTACATTAGTGATTAATTAATAATAATTGTAAATTTACCAGTTACTTATTTACGTGATGATGAGAACTTTTTTGTCATTGTATTCATGCGTTTCTCTCTGCCATCTTCAGCAAGTTTCAGATTCATATTCATCACAATCATCCGTTAGTTTTTGCTCGGTTTAGGCAATTTTCCTTTTACAGATGTAGCATTTTTCACCATCTCTTGATGTGTCGTTAAATGTTTTTTTCCGTAGGGTTAATGATTCTGTATTCTTCTTGGTTTACAGTGTTAATCGATTGGATAAATGATATATCGAATTGATGTTGTTCTCGTTCATTGAGCCACAGATGATGACACACGGCTCAGGTAGTGACCTCTATTTTTTAATTCATTTTGTTTGAGCTGTGTGTTCTGCATCAGACATCAGCGGGCGAGAAGTCCAAATTTCGATCAAATATATTTTATATTCAACGCGGCATGAATCTAATTATTGTTACTTCCTGTCTATAAAAATTATTTAATGACATTAATTTATTATATACTGTCATTTCTTTTCTTTAGAGCGCCCGACAAAGTGCAACTGAAGCGGCCCCCACCGCGCTGGGTTTTTGAAGTAAGGGTGAGTTTATTTTTACTATTCTTTATTTGTTTCCATAGGTACATCTAGACATATGGTTTGGAAAGTCAATTCATAATCAGTCTGCTACAGATACCGTAACGTTTTAATACACTCTGGCCATTAACGTGTTTACCACGCGTTTCCCCCCATTCTGGTTGGATGATCGTTCGTGTCTGTGCAGGCATGTGGTGCACCCTAAAATATGGGGTGGGAAAGTCATTTATAACCAATGTCATTGATATGGACCAGCATTAGACCTGTATATCGGAACCCCTACGCAAAACTAGGATATTTTGAGAAGTACAGACATTGTCAATTAAATGTGCTTGTCTGTGTAAAGAGTTAAGTCTGGTAGCCACGCTCCAAATAAAAGTTAACACAACTTCAGATATTGTGGAAAGTTCGAGTCTTTCAAAATTACAGTCTGTTGTAGAAAAATCTAATCACCTACTGGCGTGTTTACATATTAATTTTCAAACACACACTTCCTACAGTAACAAAAAGTAAGACGGTAAGGTAATTTAATCCTTCATAGCACCTCTTTCCATCTTTATATATTTATGTATTTATTTATTTACTTACCTACCGATTTGTTTATTAATTTATTTGTTCATTTATTAATTAATATATACACACATTTAATTAAATTAATAACTTTATTTATTTATTCTTACAATCTTTTATTCCTTTCCCATTCTCAATTTGGGTTGACCAGAGCACTTTTAATATCCCCTTGGGTGCACCACTGTATGTATCAATGCCACAGTCTAGGAAATACAATCACGCAGCGTGAGTTGTGAGGATCTAGGAACAATAGACTGTGCCGGTAATATTTCGCATTGTCTATAATGAGGCGATTTTAGCGAAACTAGTGGTTAGGATATATCTGTGGATGCATATTTACTACGTTTTGAGCTTAATGACTGTATATAATAGACTGTGTCCATTCTCACAATATTTAATGTCGTTATTTTTTTGCGTGTTGACGTTAACATAAAATATAACTATGTTTTATTCAGAATGCATAGCCCTGAAGCGTTGAAATGTCGGTTGTGTTTATAGCCAAATTAAATTACTTTATTATGTCTACAGCCATATTGCGAAATCCGTTATTTTTATAATGTAAAGAACAATCACAATATATTAATTTATACCGGGCGAGTAACGGAAAAGTAGCGAAATAAAATAGGATGCATGCCCTAGCAGCAAAATGTAACTTGTAGTAATATTAAATTCACAGCACGACACTATACAACAAAATCTTGGTTCTAAGAAAAGAAAAGTATTAAACTGAATATTTTATAATGATATTACTAGCAAAATAGTTCACAATTCATTTATCTCCTTCAATATGAACTTCGCTGTTTTTAAGATTGTAATAGAGGCAAGGTGATTATTTAGCATAAATTCTTCTGCCAAAGCAACAACTGACCTGTATAATTTGCCTTTGAAATAGTTCATGAGCAGTTTGCTTAGAGCACCTCTTGTCATGTTTTGCTGAGAAGAACAAATTGGATACAACAAGTCATTAATTTCGCTTTTGCCATCAATGTGGCCGATTCATATTGAGCGAAGAAATGCAGGCTAGGCTATCCGTTCCGAAATCAATAGTGACACAAATAGTGACTATTTCAAGTACTTACTGTAACTACTCTTGAAACCACAATCGAATGCTAATATCATTAATACTTAGGACATGAACCAATGTAACTTCTGCGACCACATCCAATGACGTCACCACCCCTCGCTATGAGCATGAGGGCGTCGAAATTACGTATAGCATTAGCTTTGCCGCCATGCCTACTTCAATAATATCTCGGCATCGAGAGCAGCTACAGATCTTTGCGACCACTCGTTCGATTTGTGATCGAAAGTTCTGAAATATTAAAGTAAAAATAGACACGGATAATGCACTTCTATTGAAAGCTATAGAAAATAGTCACCTGCACATCAGACATGACTCACGCCCGTAACTGCTTGTCGTCAGACTTGGGTTCCGATGAACCTACAAAGCAAGTTAACATATAACACTGGCCCATTGATCCTGGGTTTTATAAGCTCAGTCCATGCGGGACCCAAGAAAGCCTGTCTGTTTGCTCATATTATAATGTAGAGTGACTTGCATTGACGGAAGCCCGTCTGCGCTGGTTAAGATGAAAAAGTACTGATTTGAAATCTAAGTTCGTTCGCTATTTAGTCACTTCAAAAAATCTTATTTTCTGCTCCAACACGACAGAAAATTCTTGGTTAAAGAAATACATTTTTACAATTTGTTCCACTACAGAATTTCATAATACAATAAGATAAATACAAATTTCATTTTTCTCCAAAGTGTATGTGACTCAAGAAATAACGGCAGATAGGCCCTAATCCTTGCAAATGTGCCAGTATTCTTGTAGGCGTATATGATAATGTTGAGTGTCTTATAAAATTTGAAAAGGAATAGGAATGAAGAATTAGAATCGCGGACTTAGTAGGGTGATGGATTGGTGCTATGAATACTTTTGTTCACTCCCTGCAAATATTTGTATTACGTAAGCACGTTACTCCCATACTTGTTGGATGATCGTTAACCTCTCTGCAAGCAAGTGAACGTCATCCCAACAGCCTGAAGATTGGCCCTAGAACTTCATTTGCTGGTGCGACAGGGATTATTCTTAATGTCTTAATTGATATTCAACTGTCTAATATGGCTTAAATAATGTATTCGTATCCGAGAACTCAGCCACACACTGTAGTAGGACCCACAGTCTGGGAATAGGTTGAAGGGGGACATACAGTCTGATGCTAGAAAAAATAATTCAGATTACATACTAAGTAGCCTATGTCTTTTTTTCTGTTCATTATGTATACAAATTAAGGTTACATTTCTACATTAGTGATTAATTAATAATAATTGTAAATTTACCAGTTACTTATTTACGTGATGATGAGAACTTTTTTGTCATTGTATTCATGCGTTTCTCTCTGCCATCTTCAGCAAGTTTCAGATTCATATTCATCACAATCATCCGTTAGTTTTTGCTCGGTTTAGGCAATTTTCCTTTTACAGATCTAGCATTTTTCACCATCTCTTGATGTGTCGTTAAATGTTTTTTTCCGTAGGGTTAATGATTCTGTATTCTTCTTGGTTTACAGTGTTAATCGATTGGATAAATGATATATCGAATTGATGTTGTTCTCGTTCATTGAGCCACAGATGATGACACACGGCTCAGGTAGTGACCTCTATTTTTTAATTCATTTTGTTTGAGCTGTGTGTTCTGCATCAGACATCAGCGGGCGAGAAGTCCAAATTTCGATCAAATATATTTTATATTCAACGCGGCATGAATCTAATTATTGTTACTTCCTGTCTATAAAAATTATTTAATGACATTAATTTATTATATACTGTCATTTCTTTTCTTTAGAGCGCCCGACAAAGTGCAACTGAAGCGGCCCCCACCGCGCTGGGTTTTTGAAGTAAGGGTGAGTTTATTTTTACTATTCTTTATTTGTTTCCATAGGTACATCTAGACATATGGTTTGGAAAGTCAATTCATAATCAGTCTGCTACAGATACCGTAACGTTTTAATACACTCTGGCCATTAACGTGTTTACCACGCGTTTCCCCCCATTCTGGTTGGATGATCGTTCGTGTCTGTGCAGGCATGTGGTGCACCCTAAAATATGGGGTGGGAAAGTCATTTATAACCAATGTCATTGATATGGACCAGCATTAGACCTGTATATCGGAACCCCTACGCAAAACTAGGATATTTTGAGAAGTACAGACATTGTCAATTAAATGTGCTTGTCTGTGTAAAGAGTTAAGTCTGGTAGCCACGCTCCAAATAAAAGTTAACACAACTTCAGATATTGTGGAAAGTTCGAGTCTTTCAAAATTACAGTCTGTTGTAGAAAAATCTAATCACCTACTGGCGTGTTTACATATTAATTTTCAAACACACACACTTCCTACAGTAACAAAAAGTAAGACGGTAAGGTAATTTAATCCTTCATAGCACCTCTTTCCATCTTTATATATTTATGTATTTATTTATTTACTTACCTACCGATTTGTTTATTAATTTATTTGTTCATTTATTAATTAATATATACATACATTTAATTAAATTAATAACTTTATTTATTTTTTCTTACAATCTTTTATTCCTTTCCCCATTCTCAATTTGGGTTGACCAGAGCACTTTTAATATCCCCTTGGGTGCACCACTGTATGTATCAATGCCACAGTCTAGGAAATACAATCACGAAGCGTGAGTTGTGAGGGTCTAGGAACAATAGACTGTGCCGGTAATATTTCTCATTGTCTATAATGAGGCGATTTTAGCGAAACTAGTGGTTAGGATATATCTGTGGATGCATATTTACTACGTTTTGAGCTTAATGACTGTATATAATAGACTGTGTCCATTCTCACAATATTTAATGTCGTTATTTTTTTGCGTGTTGACGTTAACATAAAATATAACTATGTTTTATTCAGAATGCATAGCCCTGAAGCGTTGAAATGTCGGATGTGTTTATAGCCAAATTAAATTACTTTATTATGTCTACAGCCATATTGCGAAATCCGTTATTTTTATAATGTAAAGAACAATCACAATATATTAATTTATACCGGGCGATAACGGAAAAGTAGCGAAATAAAATAGGATGCATGCCCTAGCAGCAAAATGTAACTTGTAGTAATATTAAATTCACAGCACGACACTATACAACAAAATCTTGGTTCTAAGAAAAGAAAAGTATTAAACTGAATATTTTATAATGATATTACTAGCAAAATAGTTCACAATTCATTTATCTCCTTCAATATGAACTTCGCCGTTTTTAAGATTGTAATAGAAGCAATGTGACTATTTAGCATAAATTCTTCTGCCAAAGCAACAACTGACCTGTATAATTTGCCTTTGAAATAGTTCATGAGCAGTTTGCGTAGAGCACCTCTTGTCATGTTTTGCTCAGAAGAACAAATTGGATACAACAAGTCATTAATTTCGCTTTTGCCATCAATGTGGCCGATTCATATTGAGCGAAGAAATGCAGGCTAGGCTATCCGTTCCGAAATCAATAGTGACACAAATAGTGACTATTTCAAGTACTTACTGTAACTACTCTTGAAACCACAATCGAATGCTAATATCATTAATACTTAGGACATGAACCAATGTAACTTCTGCGACCACATCCAATGACGTCACCACCCCTCGCTGTGAGCATGAGGGCGTCGAAATTACGTATAACATTAGCTTTGCCGCCATGCCTACTTCAATAATATCTCGGCATCGAGAGCAGCTACAGATCTTTGCGACCACTCGTTCGATTTGTGATCGAAAGTTCTGCAATATTAAAGTAAAAATAGACACGGACAATGCACTTCTATTGAAAGCTATAGAAAATAGTCACCTGCACATCAGACATGACTCACGCCCGTAACTGCTTGTCGTCAGACTTGGGTTCCGATGAACATACAAAGCAAGTTAACATTTCAGACTGGCCCATTGACCCTGGGTTTTATAAGCTCAGTCCATGCGGGACCCTAGAACGCCTGACTGTTTGCACGTATTATAATGTAGAGTGACTTGCATTGACGCAAGCCAGTGTGCGCTGGTTAAGATGAAACGGTACTAATTTGAAATCTAAGTTCGTTCGCTATTTAGTCATTTCAAAAAATCTTATTTTCTGCTCCAAGACGACAGAAAATTCTTGATTAAAGAAATATATTTTTACAGTTTATTGCACTACAGAATTTCATAATATAATAAGATAAATACTAATTTCATTTTTCTCAAAAGTGTATGTGACTCAAGAAATAACGGCAGATAGGCCCTAATCCTTGCAAATGAGCCAGTATTCTTGTAGGCGTATATGATAATGTTGAGTGTCTTATAAAATCTGAAATGGAACAGGAATGAAGAATTAGTATCGCGGAATTAGTAGGGTGATGGATTGGTGCTATGAATACTTTTGTTCACTACCTGCAAATATTTGTATTACGTAAAGTTTTAGTGGACAAGGGTTCATCGTGTTGAAAGCACGTTACTCCCATACTTGTTGGATGATCGTTAACCTCTCTGCAAGCAAGTGAACATCATCCCAATAGCCTGAAGATTGGCCCTAGAACTTCATTTGCTGGTGCGACAGGGATTATTCTTAATGTCTTAATTGATATTCAACTGTCTAATATGGCTTAAATAATGTATTCGTATCCGAGAACTCAGCCACACACTGTAGTAGGATCCACAGTCTGGGAATAGGTTGAAGGGGGACATACAGTCTGATGCTAGAAAAAATAATTCAGATTACATACTAAGTAGCCTATGTCTTTTTTTTCTTTTCATTATGTATACAAATTAAGGTTACATTTCTACATTAGTGATTAATTAATAATAATTGTAAATTTACCAGTTACTTATTTACGTGATGATGAGAACTTTTTTGTCATTGTATTCATGCGTTTCTCTCTGCCATCTTCAGCAAGTTTCAGATTCATATTCATCACAATCATCCGTTAGTTTTTGCTCGGTTTAGGCAATTTTCCTTTTACAGATCTAGCATTTTTCACCATCTCTTGATGTGTCGTTAAATGTTTTTTTCCGTAGGGTTAATGATTCTGTATTCTTCTTGGTTTACAGTGTTAATCGATTGGATAAATGATATATCGAATTGATGTTGTTCTCGTTCATTGAGCCACAGATGATGACACACGGCTCAGGTAGTGACCTCTATTTTTTAATTCATTTTGTTTGAGCTGTGTGTTCTGCATCAGACATCAGCGGGCGAGAAGTCCAAATTTCGATCAAATATATTTTATATTCAACGCGGCATGAATCTAATTATTGTTACTTCCTGTCTATAAAAATTATTTAATGACATTAATTTATTATATACTGTCATTTCTTTTCTTTAGAGCGCCCGACAAAGTGCAACTGAAGCGGCCCCCACCGCGCTGGGTTTTTGAAGTAAGGGTGAGTTTATTTTTACTATTCTTTATTTGTTTCCATAGGTACATCTAGACATATGGTTTGGAAAGTCAATTCATAATCAGTCTGCTACAGATACCGTAACGTTTTAATACACTCTGGCCATTAACGTGTTTACCACGCGTTTCCCCCCATTCTGGTTGGATGATCGTTCGTGTCTGTGCAGGCATGTGGTGCACCCTAAAATATGGGGTGGGAAAGTCATTTATAACCAATGTCATTGATATGGACCAGCATTAGACCTGTATATCGGAACCCCTACGCAAAACTAGGATATTTTGAGAAGTACAGACATTGTCAATTAAATGTGCTTGTCTGTGTAAAGAGTTAAGTCTGGTAGCCACGCTCCAAATAAAAGTTAACACAACTTCAGATATTGTGGAAAGTTCGAGTCTTTCAAAATTACAGTCTGTTGTAGAAAAATCTAATCACCTACTGGCGTGTTTACATATTAATTTTCAAACACACACACTTCCTACAGTAACAAAAAGTAAGATGGTAAGGTAATTTAATCCTTCATAGTACCTCTTTCCATCTTTATATATTTATGTATTTATTTATTTACTTACCTACCGATTTGTTTATTAATTTATTTGTTCATTTATTAATTAATATATATATACACTTAATTAAATTAATAACTTTATTTATTTTTTCTTACAATCTTTTATTCCTTTCCCCATTCTCAATTTGGGTTGACCAGAGCACTTTTAATATCCCCTTGGGTGCACCACTGTTTGTATCAATGCCACAGTCTAGGAAATACAATCACGCAGCGTGAGTTGTGAGGGTCTAGGAACAATAGACTGTGCCGGTAATATTTCGCATTGTCTATAATGAGGCGATTTTAGCGAAACTAGTGGTTAGGATATATCTGTGGATGCATATTTACTACGTTTTGAGCTTAATGACTGTATATAATAGACTGTGTCCATTCTCACAATATTTAATGTCGTTATTTTTTTGCGTGTTGACGTTAACATAAAATATAAGTATGTTTTATTCAGAATGCATAGCCCTGAAGCGTTGAAATGTCGGTTGTGTTTATAGCCAAATTAAATTACTTTATTATGTCTACAGCCATATTGCGAAATCCGTTATTTTTATAATGTAAAGAACAATCACAATATATTAATTTATACCGGGCGAGTAACGGAAAAGTAGCGAAATAAAATAGGATGCATGCCCTAGCAGCAAAATGTAACTTGTAGTAATATTAAATTCACAGCACGACACTATACAACAAAATCTTGGTTCTAAGAAAAGAAAAGTATTAAACTGAATATTTTATAATGATATTACTAGCAAAATAGTTCACAATTCATTTATCTCCTTCAATATGAACTTCGCTGTTTTTAAGATTGTAATAGAAGCAATGTGATTATTTAGCATAAATTCTTCTGCCAAAGCAACAACTGACCTGTATAATTTGCCTTTGAAATAGTTCATGAGCAGTTTGCTTAGAGCACCTCTTGTCATGTTTTGCTCAGAAGAACAAATTGGATACAACAAGTCATTAATTTCGCTTTTGCCATCAATGTGGCCGATTCATATTGAGCGAAGAAATGCAGGCTAGGCTATCCGTTCCGAAATCAATAGTGACACAAATAGTGACTATTTCAAGTACTTACTGTAACTACTCTTGAAACCACAATCGAATGCTAATATCATTAATACTTAGGACATGAACCAATGTAACTTCTGCGACCACATCCAATGACGTCACCACCCCTCGCTATGAGCATGAGGGCGTCGAAATTACGTATAACATTAGCTTTGCCGCGATGCCTACTTCAATAATATCTCGGCATGGAGAGCAGCTACAGATCTTTGCGACCACTCGTTCGATTTGTGATCGAAAGTTCTGCAATATTAAAGTAAAAATAGACACGGATAATGCACTTCTATTGAAAGCTATAGAAAATAGTCACCTGCACATCAGACATGACTCACGCCCGTAACTGCTTGTCGTCAGACTTGGGTTCCCATGAACCTACAAAGCAAGTTAACATATAAGACTGGCCCATTGACCCCGGGTTTTATAAGCTCAGTCCATGCGGGACCCAAGAAAGCCTGTCTGTTTGCTCATATTATAATGTAGAGTGACTTGCATTGACGGAAGCCCGTCTGCGCTGGTTAAGATGAAAAAGTACTGATTTGAAATCTAAGTTCGTTCGCTATTTAGTCACTTCAAAAAATCTTATTTTCTGCTCCAACACGACAGAAAATTCTTGGTTAAAGAAATACATTTTTACAATTTGTTCCACTACAGAATTTCATAATACAATAAGATAAATACAAATTTCATTTTTCTCCAAAGTGTATGTGACTCAAGAAATAACGGCAGATAGGCCCTAATCCTTGCAAATGTGCCAATATTCTTGTAGGCGTATATGATAATGTTGAGTGTCTTATAAAATTTGAAAAGGAATGGGAATGAAGAATTAGAATCGCGGACTTAGTAGGGTGATGGATTGGTGCTATGAATACTTTTGTTCACTCCCTGCAAATATTTGTATTACGTAAGCACGTTACTCCCATACTTGTTGGATGATCGTTAACCTCTCTGCAAGCAAGTGAACGTCATCCCAATAGCCTGAAGATTGGCCCTAGAACTTCATTTGCTGGTGCGACAGGGATTATTCTTAATGTCTTAATTGATATTCAACTGTCTAATATGGCTTAAATAATGTATTCGTATCCGAGAACTCAGCCACACACTGTAGTAGGACCCACAGTCTGGGAATAGGTTGAAGGGGGACATACAGTCTGATGCTAGAAAAAATAATTCAGATTACATACTAAGTAGCCTATGTCTTTTTTTTCTTTTCAATATGTATACAAATTAAGGTTACATTTCTACATTAGTGATTAATTAATAATAATTGTAAATTTACCAGTTACTTATTTACGTGATGATGAGAACTTTTTTGTCATTGTATTCATGCGTTTCTCTCTGCCATCTTCAGCAAGTTTCAGATTCATATTCATCACAATCATCCGTTAGTTTTTGCTCGGTTTAGGCAATTTTCCTTTTACAGATCTAGCATTTTTCACCATCTCTTGATGTGTCGTTAAATGTTTTTTTCCGTAGGGTTAATGATTCTGTATTCTTCTTGGTTTACAGTGTTAATCGATTGGATAAATGATATATCGAATTGATGTTGTTCTCGTTCATTGAGCCACAGATGATGACACACGGCTCAGGTAGTGACCTCTATTTTTTAATTCATTTTGTTTGAGCTGTGTGTTCTGCATCAGACATCAGCGGGCGAGAAGTCCAAATTTCGATCAAATATATTTTATATTCAACGCGGCATGAATCTAATTATTGTTACTTCCTGTCTATAAAAATTATTTAATGACATTAATTTATTATATACTGTCATTTCTTTTCTTTAGAGCGCCCGACAAAGTGCAACTGAAGCGGCCCCCACCGCGCTGGGTTTTTGAAGTAAGGGTGAGTTTATTTTTACTATTCTTTATTTGTTTCCATAGGTACATCTAGACATATGGTTTGGAAAGTCAATTCATAATCAGTCTGCTACAGATACCGTAACGTTTTAATACACTCTGGCCATTAACGTGTTTACCACGCGTTTCCCCCCATTCTGGTTGGATGATCGTTCGTGTCTGTGCAGGCATGTGGTGCACCCTAAAATATGGGGTGGGAAAGTCATTTATAACCAATGTCATTGATATGGACCAGCATTAGACCTGTATATCGGAACCCCTACGCAAAACTAGGATATTTTGAGAAGTACAGACATTGTCAATTAAATGTGCTTGTCTGTGTAAAGAGTTAAGTCTGGTAGCCACGCTCCAAATAAAAGTTAACACAACTTCAGATATTGTGGAAAGTTCGAGTCTTTCAAAATTACAGTCTGTTGTAGAAAAATCTAATCACCTACTGGCGTGTTTACATATTAATTTTCAAACACACACACTTCCTACAGTAACAAAAAGTAAGACGGTAAGGTAATTTAATCCTTCATAGCACCTCTTTCCATCTTTATATATTTATGTATTTATTTATTTACTTACCTACCGATTTGTTTATTAATTTATTTGTTCATTTATTAATTAATATATACACACACACTTAATTAAATTAATAACTTTATTTATTTATTCTTGCAATCTTTTATTCCTTTCCCCATTCTCAATTGGGGTTGACCAGAGCACTTTTAATATCCCCTTGGGTGCACCACTGTATGTATCAATGCCACAGTCTAGGAAATACAATCACGCAGCGTGAGTTGTGAGGGTCTAGGAACAATAGACTGTGCCGGTAATATTTCGCATTGTCTATAATGAGGCGATTTTAGCGAAACTAGTGGTTAGGATATATCTGTGGATGCATATTTACTACGTTTTGAGCTTAATGACTGTATATAATAGACTGTGTCCATTCTCACAATATTTAATGTCGTTATTTTTTTGCGTGTTGACGTTAACATAAAATATAAGTATGTTTTATTCAGAATGCATAGCCCTGAAGCGTTGAAATGTCGGTTGTGTTTATAGCCAAATTAAATTACTTTATTATGTCTACAGCCATATTGCGAAATCCGTTATTTTTATAATGTAAAGAACAATCACAATATATTAATTTATACCGGGCGAGTAACGGAAAAGTAGCGAAATAAAATAGGATGCATGCCCTAGCAGCAAAATGTAACTTGTAGTAATATAAAATTCACAGCACGACAGTACACAACAAAATCTTGGTTCTAAGAAAAGAAAAGTATTAAACTGAATAATTTATATTCATATTACTAGCAAAATAGTTCACAATTCATTTATCTCCTTCAATATGAACTTCGCCGTTTTTAAGATTGTAATAGAAGCATGGTGACTATTTAGCATAAATTCTTCTGCCAAAGCAACAACTGACCTGTATAATTTGCCTTTGAAATAGTTCATGAGCAGTTTGCGTAGAGCACCTCTTGTCATGTTTTGCTCAGAAGAACAAATTGGATACAACAAGTCATTAATTTCGCTTTTGCCATCAATGTTGCCGATTCATATTGAGCGAAGAAATGCAGGCTAGGCTATCCGTTCCGAAATCAATAGTGACACAAATAGTGACTATTTCAAGTACTTACTGTAACTACTCTTGAAACCACAATCGAATGCTAATATCATTAATACTTAGGACATGAACCAATGTAACTTCTGCGACCACATCCAATGACGTCACCACCCCTCGCTATGAGCATGAGGGCGTCGAAATTACGTATAACATTAGCTTTGCCGCCATGCCTACTTCAATAATATCTCGGCATGGAGAGCAGCTACAGATCTTTGCGACCACTCGTTCGATTTGTGATCGAAAGTTCTGCAATATTAAAGTAAAAATAGACACGGCTATTGCACTTCGAATGAAACCTATAGAAAATAGACACCGGCAAATCACAAAGTCTCGCGCCCGTAAGAGCCTGTCGTCTGACTTGAGTTTCGATGAACCTACAAAGCATGTTAACTTTCAAGACTGGCCCATTCAGCCCGGGTTTTTTAAGCTCGGTCCAGGCGGGACCCAAGAAGACCTGCCTGTTTGCTCGCATTGTAAAGTAGATTGACTTGCATTCACGGAAGCCAGTCTGCGCTGGTTAAGATGAAAAAGTACTGATTTGAAATCTAAGTTCTTTCGCTATTAATCACTTCAAAACATATGTGTTTTCTGCTCCCACACGACAGAAAATTCTGGATGAAATATATACAGTTTTCAATTTATTCTACTACATGTTTTCATGAAATAATACGATAATTATCATATATTTTATTTTTCTGTAAAGTGTTTCGGACTCAAGAAGTAACGGCAGATAGACCCTATCCCTTGATTAAAGAAACACAGTTTTAGAATTTATTGTGCTATAGAATTTCATAAAATAATAAGATAAATATAATATATATTCATTTTTTCTGCAAAGTGTATGTAACTCACGAAAGAACGTCAGATATTTCTTGATTAAAAACACAGTTCTACAATTTATTGCGCTACAGAATTCATGAAATAATAATAATGCAAAGTGTATCTGACTCAACACAATAGTAACATTTCGTAACTTGTTACCAGTCGAGAAGAGAAGAGGAGAGGAAATGAAGAAAGGAGAGAGTGAACAGAAGAGTGAAGGAAAGAAGAGGAGAGGAAAATAATACAGAAGATATATTGATAATTGTGATAAATAAATCTTTACGTACAATATTCCATTTTAACTTTTTCCTTATCAACAAATATTATTAAAAGCCTCATGAAGACTTGTAAAATGTAAAAAAACTTTTTCGTTCTGCAGAATAATGTTGATTTGCTATTTAACTTCTGAGGGAAAGATATCTTTTTATTTGTTAAGCTGAAAGTTTGAACGGTTTGCATTACATCTACATTAGGCCTACTATGATGAAAAGGAAAGTGTAAGTAATTTATAAAAGCTGTTGGTATTTAATGGTTATTATGTTGACGAGAAATAGTTTTCTTTGTATTTATTACGTTTCAGAAAACAACAAATCAAGTTTCAGTAGTTTGTCTATATCTGTATGCTTCATATCAGGCTTGAATTACGTGGTTGATATTTACCATGCATCTGCCAGCAGCACAGTCTGGCGCAGGTCGGCGGAACCCAACAGTCCTTTCGGGTCACTAATAGGACTGTTTGATGTCACGTGGAATGGTTCAATCCCACATCGGGATGGTATTCCGGTGTGGCTTAGTGGATAGAGCGTCAGCACGTAGAGTTGAAAACTCACTTTCAAATCCCGGTGCCGGAGAGAATTTTTCTCTGTTACACTCAACCTTCATCATATGATGACGCAGAATTTCTGCGCGGAAATATCATAATATGTACTTCGGTTCATCATAATAATATAAAATAAGATATGTTCACAAAGAATGGGAAGATTTTTTTCGTGAAGAGTAAGGACCAAATTCGATGTTCGATGTTTTCGAAGCTATTACGGGAAGGAAAAAAAATAATCGTCGTAAATACAGTGAAATTAAAAGTAAGGGTAGTATTCTACATTTTACAAGTCTGTAACACGAAGTCTCGTCAAAATATTTGTAAAACTATCTTTGTTCATTTCTTTCTTTTATATCCAGCTTATTTTTCATTGTTAAAAAGCACATAATAGCTATTTACGCAACAAATGGATAATATTAATGATTATGGTATGAGCGAATATTTGTTGCACAAACGATAGTGGATGCGACAATTTTCATGAGATTATCCACGATCTGATACAACATTTTATGGCATCTTAGCACTATAAATTGTAGGAAATAAATTATAAATCATCCATAGCTGACATAAGTGTTGATATGTTCTTATTGATTGTATCGATTAATTTCGCCTGGCATTGGCATTGAATAAAGAGAAATGGATGACCTTGCAGGTATTACAAATTCTAGTTATAGCTTAGGTATGAAATTTTATGTTACATATAGTCTTTTATTTTGTTAACATAGGTTCTCTGAACCACAGAACTGCTTTATGTGATATTAAGAAAGAGATACAAAATTGTTAAAGACTGGAAATAAATGATACTTTACCTTCTATCTTGCATTTGAAAGGTTCAAAGGCATAGTGGGCCAAGCGTCATTTATTAAAAACGGAGAAAATAAGGGTTAAATGTAAGTGAATACTGTAGTTTAATGAAGATTGATATATCATTTAGTTTTATTTTGCATACTTTATATTACTTGCTATATGTTTCCATTGAATTATGGTAATAACTTAATTTTAACCCTTAATTCCTACGTCTTTAATATATAGCACTTGGTCCACTATGGTTCTGAACCCTTCGTTTCATTTCGTTTTACGTGTGGCGTAGAACGGGTAAGCAAGATATCCAGACGAGTTGCACGCATCCGCACCCAAGCGTTCCGGTATTACGTCATAGTCAATACGTCATTGCTATTATTGGCACGCGTGCCATAATAAGCTGATTACGCACGATATTAGATGTAGTAACAACCTGTTAATAATGATAGCATGACATAATGTATTATACATAGAAACATTTCTCCTTATAACTTATTTATATCTTCATCATAAATTTACATACATAGAAACATTCCTCCTTATAACTTATTTATATCTTCATAAGAAATTCACATACATAGAAACATTTCTCCTTATAACTTATTTATGAGGCGCATCCAGAAAGTAAGTTTCCCGATTTTTTCCCCTTGAAAGTAAACGTAATTAGCCGTGTCAGTTGCGCATGCGTAACAGATCTATGACGTATCAATCATATGCCAGCCGGACATGTCCCGTCTGGTGCCAGTAGCGTGGCAGCAGTGGTCCGAAATGGAAGCTCTTATTCCTTCTCCCGCCGCCTGCGAGGTTCGGTCGGTGATAAAGTTCTTTAATGCACAAAGCATTGCCCCCATTGAAATTCATCGGCAGCTCTGTCAGGTCTATGGGCCGAATATCATGAGTAAGCAGATGGCGCGTCGCTGGTGTAGTCAGTTTTCCGAAGGTCGTCAAAGTGTCCACGATGAAGAGCGCAGTGGGCGACCTTCCCTCATCAATGATGATCATGTTCAGCTGGTGCGGCAGTGCATCATGGAGAACCGTCGCTTCACGATTACGGAGCTGAGCAGCCATTTTCCGCAGATATCGCGATCCTTGTTGCATGAGATTGTCACTAAGCACCTGCTGTTCAGAAAAGTGTGTGCCAGGTGGGTGCCGAAAAACCTGACACTCGAACACAAAATGCATCGTTTAGGAGCAGCACTGACATTTCTGCAACGGTATCACGATGACGGCGACGAATTCCTCGACAGGATCGTCACGGGCGATGAGACTTGGATTTCGCACTTCAACCCGGAAAGCAAGCAGCAGTCAATGTATTGGCGGCATAGTGGATCTCCGGTCAGAACGAAATTGAAACAGACGCTGTCGGTACGGAAAGTGATGTGCACGGTGTTCTGGGACAGGAAGGGCATTCTGCTCATTGACTTCCTTCCAAGAGGTGAAACAATGAACGCTGACCGTTACTGTGAAACACTGCGAAAATTGCGACGTGCCATTCAAAACAAGAGGCATGGAATGCTTACTGCAGGTGTTGTGCTCCTCCATGGCAATGCTCGTCCACATACGGCTCGGCGCACAGCAGCTGTTTTGACGGTATTTGGCTGGGAGTTGTTTGATCATTCACCCTACAGTCCTGATCTTGCTCCCAGCGATTTTCATGTTTTCTTGCACCTCAAGAAATTCCTGTCCTCCGGTGGGCGTTTTGGCAACAACGAAGAGCTGAAGACATCTGTCACACGCTGATTCCATTCACAGGCGACAGAGTTCTACGACAGAGGGATACAGAAGTTGATCCCACGATACGACAAGTGTATCTCGGAAATTAAAAAAGCTCAACTACGTTTCGCTTTTTCAATCTTTTCCTCGAACATGAAAACGTCAACATACCGCTCTTGTAACGCATATTACTATTATGTATTACTAGCCGTACCCGTGCGCTCCGCTGCACCCGTTAGAAATAAATGTAAAGTAATTACATAATTAAAATAAGACGTTTGATCCAGGGAACATTCGTGTTTGATAGAAGGATAAATCGTTTAATATGCTACTTAATTTAAATTGTATTTAAATAATTAAAATGCGATCATTTTGGTCCAGAGACCACTCATTTGGTGCAATGACAGTTCCTTTAACGTGTTTCTTAATTTTTATTACATGCAACCATAGTTTAATGAAGATTGGCAACATTTAGATTTAACGTGTATACTTTATACAGACAGACATACAAACAAAAATTTCAAAAAAGCGATTTTCGGTTTCAGTGTGGTTTATTATATATGTTAGGACCAATTATTTTTGGAAAATCGAAAATTACCAGAAACATTTCGGGTACAGATTATTATTAGTATAGATTATAAAACACACATCATATCATCCATGTTGTCCAAGGACTCCAAGGCCGCCTTAAATAAATGCAGTCATTTGTTTATCTTTATTACTCGTATTTTATTTGGACCTGGCCATGATATAAAAAACATTGTTATTTTAAAACAGATATCTCGCCATATGGTAATGTAGGATTCCTGCACGGAAATATTATGTACTTCGGTACATTATAGTAATATCAGTCCTATGAAAATTTTGCATTGAATAAAATTTATCGGAAATCATTTTTAAAGAAACTTTTGTTATGTAATATTTTTCATAAAAATCAATAATAAGCGAGATATTTCGATTTATTTAATTCAGGCCCCCTTATAACCCACCTTTTAAATACAGTATTTTGAATGACATATAGCCTATAATCTAAGTTACAACGAAATTAATTTATATTCCAATTTTCATATAAATCGATTCAGCCATTATCGCGTGAAAAGGTAACAAACATCCAGACAGACAGACATACACACAAAAATTAAAAAAAAAGCTATTTTCGGTCTCAGGGTGATTAATTATACATGTTAACACCAATTATTTTTGGAAAATCGAAAATTACCAGAAAAATTTTGGCTACAGATTTATTATTAGTATAGATTTTAGAACTAAGATATATATCTAAGTAATTGAATGGTCTCAACATCATGTTATTTATTTCAAGAATTTGAAAATGTTCAGTGTATTTGTATAATCATGATAATGCCACCCAAGTGCTAGACAAATTAGCCTCACAATTCTCCAATAATATATTTGTTGATTTTAAAATTTGGAGAACTACTTATTATTTTCAAACCCCTTTCTTGTTGATATCCGATATGTTCGATTAGATTTCCATTTGGAGGTTATTCGTCTACAAAATAACACATTTACCTAAAGTAAATAAATACTAATACTGTTGACTTGGACAGATATAAACAACTTTGTAAATTAACATATAAAAATCTACATAGTTTCACTGTGAAAATTGCATCAATATTTGGCTCCACCTACATATGCGAACAGTTTTTTTTTCGCAGATGAATCTGGCTAAATAAAAATTGAGATCCTGATATAATTTCAAGAATCAGCTCACAAATGCAATGACTGATATTATTTCCGACTTCAGACAACTACACTTTTCCATCTTCAGACAACACCTGGTTCACACTACGAGGGAAAAGATGTTTATTTTGTATGTATGTATGTATGTATGTATGTATGTATGTATGTATGTATGTATGTATGTATGTATGTATATATGTATGTACGTACGTATGTATGTGTGCATGTATGTATGTATGTACGTGGTACAGTCATTAAATTTTAAGACTGGGGGCATAATGACAGGTGGTGCACCAGGGCTGATAGGTGGCGCCATGGTATGGTACCTTGTCAGTTAGTCTCTCGACCCAGCAAGAGTTAGTTGTGTGCATAGAGTGTAAGCAGAACTACGGTCTTTGTTGTGACGGTGATTTGAATGCGCGCGTCGGAACTCGAGTATGTCGCAGTCACGTTCTCCCAGAAATCAGGCAAAACCGCTATCGAATCGTTTCAAATGATGCAGCAAGTTTACGGTGACGACTCAATGAGTCGCAGGTGTTTCCTTTACGATCCGCAACTGAAGTGACAATCCGCCACCAGGAAAACGCCATTATCGCCACGACAGAAAAAAACCGTGAGATGACGGGTCGAAAGGCAAGGTGATGCTTGAACTGTTTTTTTATTCAAAAGGAATTGTTCACATGGAATTCATCCCACAAGGTGCAACTATAAACAACACCCGCTACAAGCAGATCCTTGGCCGTTTCCGCGATTCAATTCGTTGTAAGCGTCCTGAACTTTGGCGTAGGAAGAATATTGGCTGTTGCTACACGACAACGACCCTACTCATCGCTCTGTTCTTGTCCAAGAGATACTTGCAAGGCAACAGGTCGCTGTTTTGCTACATCCTCCGTACTCACCTGATCTCGCATCATGCGATTTTTTTCTCTTTCCCTACTTGAAAGCAATCCTACGTGAGCGTAGATTTAATTCGGCTGAAGAGGACATGACTGCCACAAGAGAAGCCGTACGGGACCTTCCAGTGCTTTCAGCGGTGCTTCCAGCAGCTATACCAACGTTGGCAGACGTGCATAGCGGCCAACGGCGACTGTTTTGAGGGAGGATGTGGATCTGTTTAAGTGTACGCCGTGTTACGCGGCATCTTGTGAGACAGCCAGATTCTTATGGTTGCCTACTCTCCAGGCGTCAGTCCAAGAACTTAATGACTGTACCACGTATGTATGTATGTATGTATGTATGTATGTATGTATGTATGTATGTATGTATGTATGTATGTATTAACACTACAATTATATATAATTGATCCCTTGAATACATATTTGTCCTGAATTATTTACAATACTTAATTTATAAACAGAAAGAAGAACAGAGAAACGAAATAAAAGAAACACACAGCGCAGTATTGCAATCACACCCTCTCTGTTACTAAACCGCCATGTGAACCTTGGTTTCGAGGTGACAGTTACGTGTTCTTACAATAAGGGTCATTTGAAACAATGACAAGTTATTGGATCTGTCCCGCCGTATATTTGCAATACATTCGTTCACGCGTGAAACTATGTAAGTTCTCACGAAAGCACACGAAATTTTTCCGAAGGGGACTTAGCCTATGGCTGCTGATCATTATTTGTGTCTAAGATGATACCTGGGTAATTCCATGCAAAACATTATGACAAAAAACATTCATATCTCCAAACTTGATAAAAATTGTACATTCAACTCTATGTCGTATAATATTAATAATGTACAAAATTATGTTTGCGACGGCTACCGTTTAAATGTTCGTATATGTATGTGGATCCGAATATGCAGTCTGTCGAAAGCTGCTGATGAAGCCTGAGAAATCTGACTAATGAAAAATGTGAATAAAAATCACACTATCAGTCTGTAATTTCTAGCTGAAGCTAAGCAGGAGCACAATCAACATTCACAGTAGATGGGTCTATGATAGAGATAGGGAAAAGTGATATAACAGTACTTTCGAAACAGTTCCGAGAAAATAACAGTTCCAGAAAAAGACCTATAGGTCGGAAAACACTGTTCCAAAATAACTGTAGGAGTTTCTGACAGAATCTTTCTCATAGGAATTAGAATACTGTGTAACTTACCGTCCAATTATCTTGTCTGGAACACTCCAGATACTCTCTCAGAGACCATAACAGTTCCGGGCTAAATGTTCTCACAATTGAGTATGTTGGAAGGAGAGCGAAATTTTTTACTACAATGAATTTGCAGGGCGCGTTTCAATATTAAATAATCAATCTGATTGGCAAATCAGCTTCAGTTACATTGTTTACTATTAATATAGCAATAAGAATGAAAACAAAATCAAATTGTGAGATTGTGCCTATAATAATAATAATAATAATAATAATAATAATAATAATAATAATAATTATTATTATTATTATTATTATTATTACTATTTTAAAGTCACTATTTTACAATATAAAATGAAAAAAATACACAAATTTATATACTGCACTATTGTGTTATAAAATTTGTATACTGTAACATATCTGCCTTCTGAAGAATACACTGGAAGGAATGGTGAACGGGAGAAGAGTTTGGGGCAGAAGAAGATATCAGATTAGAGACGACATTAAGATATTATATGGATCTTAATGCGGAGACTAAGAGGAAGGCAGAAAATGGAAAGACTGGGTAATGCTGGATTTGCAGTGAAATACCTGCCCTTGGGCAGAGCACTATGAATGAATGACAACGGTAACAACAGTGCAAATGTAGCCCAACTAATCTCAATGTTTATTACAAATAAATTAAGAAGCTTTAGTAGAGACTAATATCACGTAGTAGTAATATCCCATATTTAAAAGAAGGAATGTTCAAATTATTGCGACGTTTTATGGTTTGTATAAATTACTGTTACACCTGACTGCAACAGCTGTCGTGGTTCGAATTGCATTATTGTCTAAGATTTTTGAAAACGGAGCTAGTTCCGAAACAATATAACATTTTGGTGATTATTACGTTATGTCAGACGCTTGCTCGTATTTCTGAACTGTTCTTTGAAACTAGTACTTTCTTGGAAACGAAACTCTTGGAAAAGTTCCAGAAAAAGAACGATTTTTCCCAACGCTAGGCTATGAAAATCTTGAAATCTGAAATCATACGTTCAAGTCTTGAAACTGTGAATGAAATTCCTGACGACTGTTGAGACATAGCCTACTACTTCCATTCAACATTGCAGCTAGCTTCTGCCAAGAGCCGCTACTGAACGGGAGACAGGGTTGTATAATGCCGAGCACGAGGTAATGCACGCTTGCCCCGCACGGAAGGGGTGATGAGCGCCCATGCCCGTTTTCAGTCGAGTTGACGGTCACTGGCCTACATCATTTGTTACTATGTTTGAAGATAATTATACAGCCTACAGCATTTGTATAAAAAGAGGCTACTATCACAGTCTACAGTCTACAGTCACGAAGCTTGAGTTTTGAGGGTGCTAGAAACAATAGACTGTGACGGTGCTATTTTGCATTGCCTGTAATGAGGCGATATTAGCGATCCTAGTGGTGAGCAACTATCTGTTTGCATATTTACTACGTATTGTGCTTCGCGACTGTATATACTAGACTGTGCTACTATGTTTGAAGATGTTTATACAACCTACATCATTTGTATAAAAAGAGGCTACTATGTGTAAAGAAAATTACACAGCCTACAGCATTGTATAAAAAGAGGCTACTATGTGTAAAGAAAATTCCAGGAAATTCGGACTACAACATCACTGAATATCACCGGCTTCATTCGTCACCAAAAAAATCATATAACAAATCAGTAATATTTATTTACAGTATTTATCAAAGTTTCCTCAAATTAGAGGCTGCCATTAGACAAAGCATACAAAACAATACAAGAACAAATAGAAGATGAGAGCTAAAAGAGTAAGGAAAAGGCAAATACACAAACAAACAATGGTAGTTTATAGAAAAAAAAAATTCAAGTAAAGAATCAATGAAAGCTAAGAAGGAAAAAGAAAATTGATAATGGTGCGTCAATTTTTTCCATACACTGAATTAGGTGGTTCCGTAAAAGTTTGACTGACTCTCTAACTATGAGGAGGGCCAGTTCATTCAGAAAAACGGGATGGTTTGGAACGTAGATTGCTCGTTTCTCCTCATGTACAATATCTACTTCACAACAATAGGACCAGTCTCAACACTAGTACATAGACCTTCGGATTTCACCCAAAAGATTAACTCGCGATATGACCAGAGACGTTAAGGCGAGTATAAAATATAACAGTAAAAAAAAAAAAAAATTCGGTTAAGTAATATGATGTTGAGCTATGTAACAAGAATCAAAGAGGCAGTGATCATGTGAACGTTTACTGAATGTGCCTATGGTTGTGGAGTAGTTATTTGTTTTAGCTTAAAATCGTATTGTTACATTGTCGAAGTATTAGAGACCAATAATATAATTCGAATGGAAATGAAGAACACAAACGTGTATAGCAGTAATTTTATCTCATATGATAAAATATAATTATTTTAGTAGATGTAACAATTACTAATTATAAAAATGTAATTGTAGCCAAACATAGTGGTGGAACAAGCATTGGTTTCTTTAACCCAATATTTCAATCGCCATTTGGATGTGAAAACGCCAACTATAAAACAAATCGATGTTATCAAAGTATTAAGAGAAATACTAAAAAGGGTCATGCATAAGATAAAGTGTAACGTCTGAAAACTGGCTGTGGTACTTTCACTCTCAAAGTTGAAGATATGGGTGCGAAGATTTTTTCAGTTATCCAGGATCAGGGAGAACCAATAGAAAATGAAGGTGATTGTGATGTTGAATACAATGGTGAGTGTTAACATTGTTTTCATATCTTAGATAACGTATTTTCACGTCATTAGTCATAATGAAATATAAACTGTTACATTAGTGAAGTAAAGAAATATCGTTTTGAAAATCTGCAACTATAATTATTAATACGGACTAATAATCACAGAAATGCTTACGTTATAAGCACGCATCTTCTCTTGGAAGTTTCCTTGTACCCGATACTCCTTACATAAGCTGTTAAGTCAGCCATTGTTGTATAATCATAAAAGATTTATATTTTCCCTGGTCCAAAAGAATATTACAAACTGACTAGAATCATATCTAGTAACAAACTATTAAAATTCTTTTCAGAAAGCCACTGGGTAAATATAAATACGACCTATGTAATGAATACGGGTACTAGGAAACTACCCTTCTTCCTTTATTGCTGATGCAGTGCTAATATTAATATCAATCACTTTAGTATTTATGAACGTATCTGTATGTAATTAAAAAGGCTTCAATATTGAGTGCAGCTAATTGTTTTCACTGTAAATAGCCTATATCTCGATGTAATACAGCTTGTAACAATATGTTCCCTGGCAGCCATGATTCATGCTGTAACAGATGGTTAAGGATTTATTATAACAACATAATCTAACCTAACTTAATATTCTTAGGTTATGTTAGTTTAGGTTATAGCTGATATCCGACAAATGATAATATTTCTATCCTTTTTACAACGGTAAAATACTGCGAAAATGGAAGATTAAAAAAATTGTCCAAAAATAGTCAAACGTTATTACTCACATTTTTCGCAACAAATTATAATAGTAAGATATCACCCCGGAAGTTAGCAGTTCTGCGCGCGAACGAAGCTGGTGCTGCTACCTAGGTGACCGGTGTGGTGAAACCCGCGAAACAAGCTGTAATTCACTGCAATGTGTATTGTTGCTGTGCTAGTGAATAGTTTTATTAATTAGTGCTGTGTTAAATGTCAGGGTGTCTATGTGCTGTTTATAACTGCTACAATTAAAGCATTACAAACTGCTACAAATCCTGCTTTTCATTTCTGTGGGATCATGAAACGAGAGTCAACAAAATTCTTTAGTAGGCCTAATGCCTTCGTCCCTGTGTTGATAGAACAAAAAAATTTAGCTTCCTTTATTCAGGCCTAATAAATGACTAGAAGTTAAAATATACCGGTATTGGAAATTTTGAAGTTTTAGCAAATTTAGTTTTTTTTTTTGTTGCCCATATGCATTTATTATTTATTACAAGCATCAGATTATTACCAATTTTATCTTTGCAGTTGTCAGCAATGGGTATATAAAGCGTTATTGTAAATTCATTTTTAATGTCAGAATTAATTTTGTCTCGCTGAAGCAAAGAAAACATACGCAACAATTAATTACGGAAAATAATATGAAGCATGCAATATTTATCATAATACGAGTATGCAGCTTTGATATAAAATAATGTCACATTAAATACTATTCAATATTTCTTAAGTGTCTCGTATATTATTCCACATCAGTACCTCACGTTTTAAACAATGTTCCGATTCCCGCTATGTTATAGTCCCGACGCTGTTATTTCCGGCGTGACTCCGCCTCTTTGCTTACGTCTTAGAAAGTGAAGGCTCTATAAAGTCTAGGTAGGTAGTATCGTTCGCCATTTTTATTCTTACGTTGCCGAGCTACCATACGAGGAATCTGCCACACCGTTAAACATTATCATGTCGTAGCTCCTATGATAATAAATCAAACGCAATGTAATTCAGCAAATAATTGAGCGGCAAATAACGTCTTCGTGTACTTTCTGCGAACGCCAACAAAAGAGCTAAAATGGCGGGCGATTATATTAAGTATTTATCGAGCCTTAAGAAATGAATCAGCGAATCACAAGACGCACACGTTTAAATGTAGCCGACCTGCAACGCGATTGGCTGCCGGAAATTAGAGCGACGGGATTTGTGGACGTAATCCCACACCACTCCGCTAGATGTCAGGTCCGCGACATTTCGCACTCACGTCAATGCTGCTATAGTCCCGTCGCTCTAATTTCCGGCAGCCAATCGCGTTGCAGATCGGCTACATTTAAACGTGTGCGTCTTGTGATTCGCTGAGAAAGACGTTATTCATTTCTTAAGGCTCGATAAATACTTAATATAATCGCCCGCCATTTTGCCTCTTTCGTTGTCGTTTGCAGAAAGCACACGAAGACGTTATTTTCCGCTCAATTATTTGCTGAATTACAGTGCGTTTGATTTATTATCATAGGAGCTGCGACATGATAATGTTTAACGGTGTGGTAAATAGATTCCTCGTATGGTAGTTCGGCAACGAGAGGACAAAAATGGCGAATGATACTACGTACCTAGACTTTATAGAGTCTTCACTTCCTAAGACGTAAGCAAGGCGGAGGATTCACGCTGGGAATAACAGCGTCGCGACTATAGTATACAACTGTCCGGTATTATTATAGTAAGGTACAGTATTTGATAGCACTTCAATCACTAAAATACCAATCTCGCGTCCGCGATTTTAATCACACAAGAAGGAAACGAGAATGTTCAGCATAATACGATAATACAATAATTTACAGTATTAAGTTACCAAGATATAATTTCGAGTAAAATCATTGCATTTTCTTAACGTCAGTATACTGTCTGTGAATGAAGTAGAAATAACTGACATGAACAGCAGAATACTTTTCATTTACCTATAAACTATTTATATTTATTTATTTGTCTTCATAAAACTGTCAACGGAAGACAAGAAGTATCCGAGTTTACATTTTTCGACTTGTTAAGTTGGTTTTCTGTTATCAACATCCATCCTTCAACCCATTATACAGTCAGGAATAATTTGATACTCATTGTTGCGATATGTTTTTAAATCAAAACATACATAGTATGTCATTAAGTATAAATAGCTATGCAACTTTTATATGACTATCTAGTAACTGGATATTAAATTACTACATTTTATAACCGAAGGTTGATTGCTACGTAAGTCTACATTGAGAAATATCAAATACCTTACTGTAATAGCCTACTATCAGTTATTTCATGGACGAAAAAATTAGAACTAGTATTGAACTCAGAGAAATCACAGACAATTGCAATGGGACATCATCGACTTTTAAGTAAATTGAACACAAGGTGCTTATCTCATGTGAAAATGAATGAAACTATTATCCCTTACAGTAATAGAGTATACAATCTAGGAATTTATATGGACAAAAATTTAAGTTGGTATACTGAAATCACAAACATATGTAAAATGATTTTTATGAAAAATTCACACACTAAAAAGAATTCGAAATTTCCTTTCGTTGCTTCTCAAGAAGAATTTAGTGCAGTCGCTCTTGATGCCTCATTTTGATTACTGTGACACTCTCTACACTGACCTTAACATGAGACTGACAGACAGACTACAGCGTGTTCATAATGCATGCGTTCGATTTATTTGCAACGTCCATAGATCTGACCGTATCACATCTTGACTAAATATGCTGTCCTGGGTCCGTCTCAAAGAGCGAAGAACTATTCACTCTCTCACTTTACTCTTCAATATTCTTCAAAACTCTAACCCTAGCTACTTAGCTTCTCGTTTTCAACATTTGTCCTCATATCACGAAATAGATACTCGCTCACAACACCATATCACACTCTCCATTCCTAAACACAGAACATCCTTCTACTTTTCATCTTTCACCGTCTCTGCAGCCCATCTCTGGAACTCTCTACCACAACATGTCAGAGACTGTCGGACATTGTCTAGTTTCAAAAATAAACTAAAATCGCACTTTTTCATTTCAGATTCCTTTCAGTTATAAGCCCTTTTCTCTGCGATAGTTTTGTAAATATATAAATATATATATATATATGTATGTATGTATTTCTATTCCTTCCTTTCCCCTTTTTTGTTCTCATGGCTTTATCTCTGCGAGGTTAAATAAATAAATAAATTAGTTCATTTTACTACATTCCAATGTATTTTACTTTTTTTTCTATTATGGTATTATTTTCATGTTGTTTAAGTGTCGATTTTATTACCCTATTATTATTATTATTATTATTATTATTATTATTATTATTATTATTATTATTATTGTTGTAATATGTTAGTATTCTGTTCTTTAACTTTTTGTTAAATTTTCACTGCTTGTATACTTTGTGACCTGGTAGAGTGTACGAGAAGATCCTATGGCCTAAACTCTGTCAGTATAAACAAAGAATTATTATTATTATTATTACTACTACTATTATACCGGACAGCTGTATGCTAGCCGCAAATACCTTACTATAATAATACCGGACAGCTAGCAGTTCTGCTCGCGAACGACGCTGGTGCTGCTACCTAGGCGGCCGGTGTGGTGATACTCGCGAAACAAGCTATAATCACCTGCAATGTATATTGTTGCTGGGCTAGTTAATAGTTTTATTGATTAGTGTTGTGTTAAAATGTCAGGGTGTATATGTGCTGTTTATAATTGCTACAATTATAGCATTACAAATTACTCCAAATCGTACTGTCGATTTCCGAGGGATCGTAAAACGTGAGTCAACAAGATTCTTTAGTAGGCCTAATTCCTTCGTCTTTGTGTTGATAGAAAAATACAAATTAGCTTTTTTATTCAGACCTAATAAATGAATAGAAGTTAATAGGTATTTGGAATTTTAAGATTTTATCATATTATTAAGTTTTATTGATGTCCACATGCCTTTACTAATTATTACAAGCATCAGATTACTATCAGTTTTATCTTTGCAGTTGTCAGCAATGCATATATAAAGCATTATTGTAAATTCATTCTCTTGATTTTGTCTCACTAAACCAAAGAAAAAATATGCAACAATTAATTGCGGAAAGTAATATGAAGTATGCAATATTTCTCATAATATGCAGCTTTGATAGAAGATAATAATTTTACATTGAATAGGCCTACTATTCAACATTTCTTAAGTGTTTCAAATTATTATTACACATTAGTAACTCACATTTTAAAGAACAGTCGAATTCGGCTATGTTAATATTTGTATTTGTGGACGTAATTCCACGCCGCTCCACTAGATGTCAAGTCCTTATATATTTCGCATTCACGTCAATGCTGTTAGTATACAGCTGTCCGGTATTATTATAGTAAGGTATTTGCTAGCATCATTGACGTTAGTGTGAAATGTTGCGGATCCGACAGCTAACGGAGAGGTGTGGTATTACGACCACAAACACAAAAATATTAACAAAGCGGGAATCGGACTATTATTTACAACGTGAGGTACGTACTAATATGGAATAATAGGCCTATATGAGACACGTAAGAAATGTTGAATAGTATTTAATGTAACAGTATTATTTTATATAAAAGCTGCATAATATGAGAAATATTGCAAACTTCGTATATTCTGTAATTATTGTTACCGGTACATATTTTTTCTTTGCTTTCTCCTTCAAGGAAAAATAGGTATACAAATTTTTTTATAATATGTGCAGCTTGTCTCCCTAACGAATGACCGCTTCGAACAGAAGTACGAAAATTACAATTGAAGCGTTGGGCCGAATAACGGTTTATGTTACAATCTACCAATGCAGGAGAAACAAAAATGTTACATCGTAATTCCACTCATAAATTTACTATCGGACGGGCAACATAGACCGTTATTCCATCAATGTGTTTTGTACACTAAGCGAAGTATACGATTGTATGTTATTGAAAGTCATATTACATATAAGAGATGTTTGTTACATTTTTAACATAATGTCCCTTGAAGCAGTTTATGGCTATAGGGTCCTATGCCTTATATTTTTATTATGTGGTTAAAATATATTACTTTATTTCACAACTCTAATGGCTTCATTAACCCTTTACATTATTTGCTATTGAAACAAGTGGAAATACAACTACATATTATGCATAAACATATTTATTAATTATGCAGAACAACTACATAATCAATTCCGTTTTTTTTTTTTTTTTTTTTTTTTTTTTTGGTTGGAATGGTAGTGTTCAATATATGAATTTTACAATATTAAATGTTTACATAAATTTGTTGACAGAAAATTAAAATAAACATATATGAATTATAAAGTGAAGAAAAATAAATTAAACAGGGTGAATATGATGACTCAAAATTTGGCAAGAGCGTTTCAAAACTTAAGTTATGATGTCAGCAGTAAGTGTCTGTGGTAGTTTAAAAGTTTTCCTT
The DNA here is from genome assembly GCF_040183065.1 of Periplaneta americana. Classification (NCBI taxonomy): domain Eukaryota; kingdom Metazoa; phylum Arthropoda; class Insecta; order Blattodea; family Blattidae; genus Periplaneta; species Periplaneta americana. The sequence continues at coordinate 182,116,073 of NC_091131.1, forward strand.
AAGCTTTCAAAGGACTTGGGAATCACACCACGAGCTCCAATAAGAAGACCAATCACCTGAATGTTTTCAAGCTGGTATTATGCTTTGAAGTAATCAACTGTTGGCAGATAAATGTTGATCTTTTCTTGATTGACATCCTCCGGCTGGATACTCCCCGTTTCAATCCTTATGGTAGGATAATTTATATAACCTTTCTTGGTAGTCTGGGAATACGCTATAAAGTCAATACGTCTAGAGGAGCCATTAGTAGCAAGGCAAAAAACTTCCTCTTCTCCTGTCCAAGACTTTTTTTTCAAAGCAGTTGCAATTAAGGATCGAACATGATAATGTCTGGCTTTTCGGAGGAGTAAACCTCTGTTACACTGACCTTGGACGTGGGCAGTGGTTTCAGTCTGCGGGCATCCATGTCTGCACCGGGATCCGTCCAAAAGGCGACCAGATACTCCTCTAACTGCTGCTAAATTGACATTAATTTTAAGGCAGATTACCCATTCAGATGTAGATAGTCCAGATTTATTAAAAATCATTGAATTTCATTGATTAGTACATGTATATTACGTGTAGCTCTGTGACGTCATCTTCCACAGCCACGCCACAGCGCATACAACATAAACTTCATTTCCCTTCATTCTGAGTTAGGGACTATGAATTCCTAAGACTGAATTTATTACTTTTCATTTTATTTTATTTTTCTTAGGATGGTAACGCAGAATACCTGCACGGAAATATCATATGTACTTCGGTACATCATAGTAATATGATACGCTTAAATAATCACGTAGTGATTCAAGACGGCGCTTATTCCGTCGGATCCCGGCCACTTGATCACTCGTAATGAGTGCACCTCTGTACATAGTGTTGGTCATTATGCTACTGACACATATTTTGTGACACAGTAGGCCTACATGAGAGTAGGCCACCAAAGGAAAAATAATACGTGGAACTTAAAATGAGAGGGATTCAATCCGACATCGGAACTAGAATCCAGTGTGGCTTAGTAGATAAAGCGTCAGCATGTAGAGCTGAAAACCCGGATTCGGGTCCCGATGCCGGTTTTTCTCCGTTCTACCCATCCTTCATCATCTGAATTTATTAGTTTCTTCATGCGAGAGGCGATTTTTTTATATTTGTTTCGCCGCCTGTTCGAACGAATCCGATGGCTGTTTATACCATAGGAAGCATGTTTGTTTTAGGCCGGGATTACGATCGACGTTCGTTTGCGTTACGTCACGTCGCGGTGCAGTCCGTAGAAGTTCGACAAATACAAGCTCCGTGTATTTCATTACGATCAGCGTTAGAATGAACGAACGCATGACGGCGTTGTTTCAACATTGCCAAGGTCAAGCTTTCACAAACGCAAAGAAACGCAAGCTGAACGTCAACCAATCACGAATCAGAAGCCCTTCATATGTGTTCATCTCTTCCTTCGTTGTAGATGCGCCATATTGCTACTGAAATATTAAATAAAATCATGTTAATTAAAAATTACATAGGCTAATACGAGAAACGATCTTTGATTGAAATTGTCACTTCACATGAATATATTTCCTCTATATGGCATAAAACACATTTTGTTTAAAATTAAACACTATAGGCAGAAAACATGAAACGCTTTTTATATCCTAATTCAACAATTGTATTTCGTATCTCTCCGTAGCCTAATGGTCAAGGGACTGGTCGTGGTGTAGATGGGCTCCGGTTCGAGCCTTGGTTAAACTATTTTTTTTATCTTTTTAATAATTTATTTACATTATTTTAGATACATTATTTTATTTTAACCCGAAATAAAGGGGTTTTTACCTCATAAATAATATATTCCTAATTCGCACTAGTCCAGCTATTTAGTAGGGAAGACTGTTATACTTTCAGCATAGTATAGCTTTGAACATTTTTTTTTTTTGCTCCCCAGAGGACTCGAACTGAAGCAGATTGTAGAGAGAGTCGCTCAGTAGCTCTGGTCGTAATTTCGGTTTGATTTATTGCAAAGTGTGAGTTCTGTGGACGAAACAATCTTTTTAGTATCAGAAGTAAACATTTCGTTCATTGATATATGTTTCTAACACAAAACCAAGAAGTAAAATCTCAGTCAGAGTAAGCCTTAGTGCCCCAACTTACAAAAGGGTATATTCCAAGGTACAGTTTCCCTGAAAAAGGATGAGACGATTGAGTATTCCTAAGTCTCAGATGTGAGACACTGCGCATGATCGGAGACCAGAGCACTGATACACAAGATAACGAATATTGAGTTACTTAAATTCAGACTATTTGGTTTGTTACTAGCATCGTTCCGAAATTCACTTCAAAAACTGCAAAAAATATGATAATATTACGTAAATAAAAGATAAATATATACATAAATCGTGTAGTTAAATCGACAATGGACCTTCATGACTAGATCGACACTCCGCACAGAAAGGAAAGCTTTCATGTCGTTTCAATAGCTCAGACGGTAAGACTTCTGCGTGTTGTGTAGAAGAGTGCGAGTTTGATTCTTAGTCTATACAACGATTTTTTTTTGTCTTAATAACGTTGAAATAGCTAAGTAACGTTGAAATAGAGTTTTACAAAGTCCTGAGATTAAGTGTTAATGATCGCAAACAATACAAAATTACAAGTTATAATATTATAAACGTTAATCTAATGAATGCATTTATACGCACACATATACAATGTAAATGCATATATATTAAAAACTAACAATTAAAATGAAATTATAAAAATATATTTAATAATAGACAAACTTTTACAAAGGTTTAGAGTCCTTAGGCTATGTAATTTGTTGAGTAATTATTACAATATTTTATTAATAGCTTTCCCATATGTGTAAGAAATGCACTCGCACAAAACAATTTTTGTTAAAAGTATGGCTTTAGATTATTTCATTCTCACACCTTCAGTTAATTTTAACTATTTTATCTACGTGTTTGCAATAGTGTTTAATTTAGTATGCATTCAATTTTATTCATGCTATGATTGAATGGAAAAGCACCGTTGCAGTTATTAACTAATTACATATATTAATACTAATTATTAAATGCATCTGTTAAGTAACCAATTGCAGTATCTTTTGCAAAATCTTGAATGTTTAAGTTGTCAATAATATTTCTGTACTATATACTATAATACGTTAAAAGAATTTGAAATAGATTTGGGATCCTCTACTTTATAATCATTGGTTTTAGTGAAAAAATATTTTCTTTCTTAGGATATCTACAAGTTTAAATTTAATAATATTCCGATAGATTTAACTGCATTATCTGAATGTTGTACTTTTCTATTCAAATATATTCTATTTCCCTCTTTCATAATTTTTTATAAATTACACTGTACTTCTTGCAGTAATTAAGAACATGAGGATCATTACATTGCAACTCATTACATATAGATTCTTCTTTTTAATACATGAGATTTTGAAGTCCCTGCGTTATCTACATGTTTTTACTTTTGAATTTTTTCACAACATTGAGTGGAGAAAATCCACTGAAGTGATTATGAAATTAAGTGAAAAATGCAATACATTAACTCTTAATATCAGTAGTACCAGTATCATATACGTTTTTCCAAGATTCATTTTGTAGACATAAATGTAAATAATCATTAGATACAAAATTTACGATCCTTTCTTAGTTTTTAAATTAATATTTTGAAATTGTTCAGTGACATTGGAAACACTTAGGATTTGTTTATCATGTTCAGACAAGCCATTGATTATAGGTTCTGTCGAATAGGAATTCAGTCTAATTCTGTGTACAAAACATGTATCAATGGCTGTGCTACTTCAGCTTAGATTTAATTTGATTAGTTTCGCAACAGTGGACTTCCTGTTATATCCTGTTATTTAGATATTTAATTTAGGGTTGATTTATTAACTCTTACTATGCAAGATGCCTCTTATTTCAATAATTCTATATCACGTTAAATAGTCATTGTCTACACTAAAGTATTATCGTCATCCCTCATTTCTCATCGTAATGGCGAACCGACGTGACATGAGACAGCGAGTTATAGCTCTAGTTGAGGCTGGATATGGGGCTAGATCTGCTGGCCGTTTGGTCGGTGTTCCTGGAAGTACAGCCGCGAGGTGGGTTATCGTTACCAAAATTTAGGGGAGGTCGAAAATCGCCCTATTCCTGGGCGTCCGCGGATTTCTTCATTGGAAGAGGATGCTCTCTTATTGGAGACAGTTCGACAAGACCCCTTTCTGACTGCTAACGAAATAAGAGCAGCATCTAACTTTCCCGGCTCTTCACAGACTGTGATCAGCAGGTTGAGGAACCGCGGTATTAGGAGCTGGAGGGCTGCGCAAATGGAAATATTGGGGGAAGCACAAGCTGTCGACCGTCTTGCCTTCGCTACCAATCGAGTGTATTTCGATTGGAGAAATGTAATTTTCTCCGACGAAACAACCATCTCGAGTGATTACGAAAGTCCTGTCCGTGTCTATCGTGAGGATGGTCTCCGACATGACCAGCGCTATGTGCACCGACGTGAAAGATCGGGGCGCTTTAGCATATCGTGTTGGGGGTGGATGTCTTACGATGGACCTGGCGTTATAGAAGCATCTATGGCCGGTTTAATGCGGGAACTTACGAGCACATTCTGGAAAATATATTCCTTCCCTCCGCCCGAGAACGTTTTCCCGAAGGAACATTGCTCTTCCAGCAGGATAGCCATCCCGTGCACTATGCTGCAAGCATTCAAAGATGGTTTCAAAGGAGACCCGAGATCGAAATCATTAATTGGCCTCCGAAGTCACCTGATTTGAATGTCATCGAAAATTTATAGGTGGAATTGAAAAATAGAAGGATAGTCCCTATGCCCACCGACGCCCTCGAAATCGAGACGAATTGTGGGATCAAGTTGTTGACACCTGGGAAGATCTCGCCGGGGATCAGAACTTATTTCACAATCTCGTGACATCCATGCCGGATCGACTTAGATCTGTAATAGAAGCTGATGACATGTGGACAAGATCTTAAGTTAACAGGTCTCTTTTTGTTTCTTATGATTTTTGTTTGAGGAAGAATACTTTTAACTTCCAAGTAAGTTTTATTTTTTTTTTTGACGAGGTTCAGCCAACTTGTAAAACCCAGAAATTGGGCATAAATTATTCCATATTTTTCGACAAATTAGACAGTCGAGGAACTCTGAACAAATTAATTACACCTCAATAAAAAAGAAGTTTTACCCGGGATCGAACACGAGACGTTTCGGTTATACAGCGGAACCAACAGGCTACTATATGAGCTACCGAGACAAGACAGTGATAGCAGCAGTCCAGAATGTAGATCCCTTAGCAGGCATTTGCCATTCGGTACAGTGAAGCAATGATATTTTGTGACTCGAGCTATGTTGTGAAATCCTTGCCTTAAATGGCAGTGTTCTTCGTGTTCCTTATTCTGGTCCTTGTCCTTGTTGTGGTCCTTGTAACAATTCTTGTACTATTTGTCATGTTATGTATCGTTACGTCGATATCGAGTGAACCGCGCTGTAGAACTTTAACTTCCGACGACCAAGAATCGTCTCATTCTTTTTAAGGGTAACTGTACGTGAATCTGTTGTACCTTCGAACACATTACACATCTCTTTATTTTATTTTTCCTCCTTAATAGGTCTGTAAAACAGGAAAATATATACAGGAAGTTGTAAAGGAAACTTCAATAATTATTTGAAGCATTTTTCATTTAAAATATTTCATTTCTCAAAAGTAAAAAAAAAAAGTGAAATATGTTTCAAGGTACAACAGTCTTCTCTAGTATATGGTTTTATTATTATTATTATTATTATTATTATTATTATTATTATTATTATCGTCATTCTATATTATTCTGCCGTAAAATATTTTTGTAATACCGGTAGGCCTATTTTATTTATCTCAAAGTTACCATAAAATGCAATGTTTATCATAATCAGCTGACTGACTGGCGTGTGCATTTCAGTATTCATTATGGCCGGCAGAGCGTGATACTTGTCACGAACGTCGATCATAATACACAGCCTCTGAACGTTCAGTTGCGAGCAAACTTTGGTGGAGTAGTGAGTGTTTCAGTTTCATAAGTGACATATTAGATTTCAGTGACTTTTGTGGGAGTTATAAACTGTGATTATTTTTGTTAAGTGTTCCTGCACAAGTTTGCGTCTATATACGTTTGACTAAGTCTCCTGATATTTATTTGATAAGAATTATGATGATAGAAAGGAAACAAACGCTTGTGATATCCTTCACCGAGCAAGATATTCCTCGACGAGAACCATATTTACTTCACGAATGGATTTATGAAGATCTCCGACTAATGGAAGAACAACTAGAGATGATTCAACTGAATGGAGTGACACGGCAAGTCTTCATTAAATGTAATTCCACTAACATTGCTGAAGAAATATTAGAAAGAACCAAAGGTGAGTTGTCGTTCACATTTTCTAATGGACAGAGAACCAAAGTGAAAATAGAGAAAGCAGGACCCGGCATTAAATCTGTCAAAATTTATAACCTTCCTCCGGAACTTTCTAATACTAATATAAGTACTGTTCTTGAAAAATACGGCTCTGTTTATTCAGTTACTGATGATTCATGGGGACAGGCTTTTAGATATAAGATTAAGAATGGAGTGCGCACAGTTAAAATGGGTCTGAAAACGCATATCCCTTCATATATTGATGTTTGTGGATTTAAAGCCTTAGTAAGTTATGAAAATCAACCTACTACTTGTTCATACTGTCATCAAACTGGCCATTTGCGAAATAATTGTCCTAACAAAAAAGACCTCGCGAATATGATTTCTCGTAATAAAAGTGATCAATCTGCTTGGTCTAAGTTGGTAGCTGGGACGCTGCCGGCGAGACGATCTGTGCTTCAGATGGATGTAAATAACCACGACCCTGCAGAAAGAGAGCATAATATTTCTCAACGACTGGAAGTGGATGTTAGCAAAAATAATATATCCAGCAATACGACGGAAACTAAAGCTACCGCTTCGACGTCATCAGTAAACAAAGAAGACGTATCTGAAGTTATTGATTTATCACTTAACAGTTCAACCATAACAACAGAGACAACGTCAGGCAAGATACCCGAGGATGGCACTCCCCCACATCCTAACACCGCTTCAGCGCAGAATAGTCCTTCTACGCACGATGTCAATGTCAAGGTCAGTACACAAACTGCCTCACAACAAGACACGAAAGAAAGTATGCCTGTCGATCGTGTGAATGGCCTTCCTATTTCTACGGTGAATCAAGAACACGGAACAGATGATTCTTATGATGCAATGTTTCCGGATACGCTAATGGAGAGTGAAACGACTGATTTAATAATTCGACCGTATTTAAAGAGGCAGGTTAATTCAAGAGATCCTCGTCTTGCTAAAAAGAAACAAACCGTAACTTCCAAAGTCGAAGGGTAATAATATCATTATTAGTTGTATTATTATAAAATGCACCTTTGCCTGTGCATTTTATTTTTGATGGCACTCCCTTTAAATGTAGTGGCAACTCTGAATGTTAATCTTCTTCGCAGTAGATCTAAGCAACAGCAATTAACAAGATTTATTAATGACAATGATATCGATATTTTTTTGTTACAAGAAATAAATGTAGATAATATGCATTTTCTGGGTCCACGGTTTCATGCGATATGCAACCCTGGGGAAAATCAAAGAGGTATTGCCGTTGTGTATCGTTCCAGTATTGATATTAAACAATTCGAAATCCATCCAAGCGGCAGAATAACGACGCTGCTAACAAATGATAATACGCTATATGTAAATGTTTACCTCCCGTCTGGTTCGAATAAAAGAGAAGAAAGAGAACACTTTATTACACATGAATTACCTTATTATGTAAGACATAATTTTGATCACCTATTTTTTGGTGGAGATTTTAATTGTGTGCTCCATGCAAAAGACCAAACTGGAGAATATAATCCATCGTTAGCCTTAGACCGCATGATCCTTCAACTCTGTTTATATGATGTGTGGGAATAACTGCATGGCAACAACATTCGGTTTACGTATCATCACCTGAATGCAGCTTCTCGTATCGACAGAATTTACGTGAACGCAGCTTCAACAGATAAACTTAAAACGGTCAGTACGATACCAGTTTCCTTTACTGACCATGATTGCGTAATGTTGAAAGTGGAAAAACTTCATCATGTACCACAGATCGGGAAAAGTTATTGCAACTGAGCTCTCAGTTATTACGTGATGACAAAATTACCGAAGATTTTAAATTTTTTTGGGAGGCAGTGACTGATAGAGTGAGACGGTCTTCATCCAACATTCTTCATAAATGGACCTACATTGTTAAACCAGCTATTCAGCAGTTTTTTTAATCCCAAGGCATACAAAGGGCACGTACTGCACGTAACAAGCTGCGCTATCATTATCAACTCCTGCAGAACATCTATCAACAACAATGTGGCGGTAAAGATGTTTTTAAACAAATGCAAGCTGCTAAGAGGAGACTCAACTTACTTCAAGAGCGTGCATTGCAAGGATCCTTAACACGAAGCACAAATAGTTCTATCATTGCTGAAGAAAAAGCCGCGCTTTTTCATATTGCTACAGAAAAAAATAAAGGTCAAACAAAGTTTATTCATCAGTTAAAAACACCAGATAACCAAAATATCACAGGTACCCCCTTAATATTGGAAGAATCTTTCGAATATTTTCAAGCAAGATTTCGCCATAGAGTACACTCTGAGCAAGATCAACATACCGTACTTCAATATTTGCAACGAGCCATTTCACTTGATGATCAACAATTATTAGAACAACCCATTACTGAAGAGGAAATTAGAAGAGCGATAATTTCTGCAAGTTCAAAATCAGCTCCAGGTCCAGATGGAATTACCTATACTTTTTATAAGGCTGATTGGGACTTCGTAAAAGAGCAACTCCTACAAGTGTTTAATGAAGTATTTATGTGTCAAGTAGACTGTACGAGTTTTACGGAGGGCATTGTAATTCTTATTCCAAAAAAGCAATGTACCGGAATGATTAAAGACTATAGATCGATTACACTTCTAAATACCGACTATAAAATTGTAATGAAGATTTTGGCAAATAGATTAAGAACTCTGTTTCCTCAAATTATAGATATAGGGCAAACGTGCGCAGTGCCAGGAAGAAAGATAACCAATATTCTCTCTACTATTAGGGATTTGTTATTGAAAAAAGAGATAATATTGCTGGGTTATTGAACATAGATCTTGAGCAAGCCTTTGATAATATCAATCATTCCTATTTGTTTGCAGTGTTACATAAATTGAATATCCCTATAAAACTTATCAATACCTTCAAACAATTATATCAGAATGCATATTCACGTGTACAAATAAACGGGTATTTTATGAAACCAATCGCCTTACAAAGGTCCGTGCGTCAAGGCTGTCCAATGCCAATGATATTATCTATATGTGCATTAGAAACGCTGCTGAGGATGCTGACCTTTTCCTTGTGTAGTAACAGAGAGATGGCGTCTATAACACCGGTTTATGCCTATGCCACCGATGTGATTATTTTATGCAAAGAAACAACAGACCCCCCTCGTATTCAAGAAGTGCTACAGGTAGCCTATTCCGAAGTGCGTCAAACTCTGTCTTTAATTTTACGAAAACTACTTTCATGGCCCTAACTCCAAAGGGGCAAACGATATCAACTCGATTTACTAATGTTAATGAAATGAAAATTTTAGGGATACTATTTACACCCAATGTTATGGATGTTATTGAATTAAATTGGAAGGATATTGTTAACAAATTCAGATATGGAATACAAAGACATCTCAGTCGAAATTTGAATGGTATCCAAAACGTGTGGCATATAAACACGTTTATTTTAAATAATTTCAATTAAAAACTGTTCCGGGGTCGGGTATCGATCCCGGGACCCTTCGCTTGGCGCGCGAACGCTCTACCGACTGAGCTACCCCAGGAACTATACACGACACCCTCACAAAATATGGTACATTGCGCAAGTTCTTCCGATACCCGAACATACAACTCAACAAATTGAAAAGATTTTAGGATTCTATTTGTGGAAAGGTTTCGTATTTCGTATCGCACGACCTCAGTGCAGATTGTCGATCAAGGAAGGAGGTTTACAGTTAACTACTGTAAAATCTGAATGTGATGCTCTATTTATAAAAGATATATTACGCGCTGTCCACAGTATAGACACTTTCGTGTTCATATCTAACTATATTTCTTCATTTCATGCATCCAGTATGACAGGTCTTTGAAAAAACTCATCACCAGTGACGCCAAAAAATTGTTGGAAGACACAAATATTGCACCAGAACAAATAACTAAACTGATCTACAGCTACTTACAAGACCAAGTGAAGTTGTTATCGAATGTAGAATGTAAATTTCCTAATAAGAACTGGACAAAGATTTGGTCATATTTTTAAATACCATCAAGTTGGAAATGGGAGACATGCGCTAATTAATGGGATAATTATGAAGGAAGAAACTACAGTGAAACCTGCCTTTGCGGTCACTTCATTTAAACGGCCACCTGGCCAAAAGGCCAATTTTCTCTGGAACCAATTGGATTTGCCACAAGATCAATACAAATTCTCTCTTTATTTAGCGGCCACCTCATGCACCGGCCAGTGGCCGGGGTCTATTTGGATTGGAACCTGACTATAACAGTCACTGTCCAACAAGAAATCTTTTCACGGATACTGTCTGACCTATTTTTTCGATGGTTAGAGGACAGGAAGCAATATCACGAGGACAATACCTAAGTGTACAACAGTACACCCTCCATATCTTGGGGTTAGTTGGTTACAGTTTTATGACTCTTTTGTCACTTTCCACTTCGACCCTGCACAGCTATAAATTCATACTCGTTTTTGAAGGATTGAAACACTGATGTTTTCCATCGACAATGTCACAGTATGCTTCAGGTCAGTAGTTAACCATTCGAATTTTTTTCTCCTCTTTCTATCTTTCTCTATTTGGACCAGCTTTTACGAATTTTTCTTCTTTTCATTCAGTTGATTCAGAGGAACTGTGAAGTTAGTTTGAGAGAGAAATCATGTCTAACAATAAATCTAGAGTAGTTTAGAGGTGAGACGAGAAATGATTGAAGAAAGTGAGAAGGGAACATCTGCGAGAAAAATTGCACAAATATTCAAATGTGGAAGGACACAAATAAATGGTATAATTAAGAATAAAGATGAAATATTGAAAGAATTGGGAAAAAATATGCCAAAAAAGAAGAGAGAATCTATGTTTAGTAATGTGAATGATTTAGTTTATGAATGATTCAAGTGTGCGAAGGCGAAGAAATTGCCAGTAAGTGGGCCTATGATTCAAGAGAAAGCTCTTGAAATTGCCAAAAAAACTCAATGTAAGCAATTTTGTTGCTAGTAATGGGAGGTTAGAGTAGAGTGCTTTAGAGAACGGCATAACATTGAATTTCGTTCTGTGTCTGGTAAAGGAGGTGACATTGCAACCAATGTTATTGAAGAATAGAAAAAATAGACTGCCTTCAGTTCTGCAAGAATTGGAAGAGGCTGACTTTAATATGGACGATTGTTGTACGCGCACAGTAATAAAAAGTCAATGAAATTCAGTATTTTCATAAAAAACCTCAACCTTAATCAAGCGGCCACCTGATAAAACGGCCATTTTACAAGGTAACTTCAGATGGCCGCTTTAGACAGGTTTCACTGTACATGTGTCACATTGTTCCAACTCCACAGTGCAAGACATGTGGGAATATTGATACAATTAGGCACAGACTAACAAGATGTTCAGAACTTAAAGTGGTATTTGGTTATGGTACAGCAACAGCTAAACAATGTGCACAAGGCAAGAAACCCGAACACGAATCTGCGGATCGTTCTTGAACTGGACTTACCACAGACTCCCCATTATTTTAGTATATTGTGGCTTGCAATGGGTTTTATTATTATATGCTGCAAATCAAAACAATAACTTCACCCGAACTCAGAAGGGTATGTCTACAAACTGGTGTACACGTTAGAAAAAACTTCAAATTCTAGACTTTCTTACGGAAGAATAGTTAGGGCCTACTGCTTTGAATATTTTAGCGTTGGCAACACAGAGTGACGTCAGCATTAGGAACACAGGGCGACTTCAGCTTTGGCAGCACCGAGGGGGGGGGGGAAGTCGGCCATGTGGTAATACACTGCTACACGTGTCTGCATCTGGATCCTGTTTTTACAATGTATCAACAATGTTATTTAATTTGTGCCACTGGCCTTTGTAATGTGACTGCTAAGAATGAAAGTGTTCTTTCTTTTCTTCTCCAGTGAAGATAGTAAATTTGAATTAATTTTTCAACGTTATTTAGGCAAATGAAAGTGTGTATAATATGAATAATATGTTTCTATCGTTTAGGTATAGTGTGATGTAAGCTCTTGAATTATTGTTGTACTAGCCGTACCCGTGCGCTCCGCTGCACCCGTTAGAAATAAATATAAAGTAATTACATAATTAAAATAGGACATTTGATCCAGGGAACATTGGTGTTTGATAGAAGGATAAATCGTTTATTATGTTAATTTAAATTGCATCCAAATAATTAAAATGCGATCATTTTGGTCCAGAGACCACTCATTTGGTGCAATGACAATTCCTTTAACATGTTTCTTAATTGTATTATATTACTGTATATTATATTATATTGTATTATATTATATTGTATTATATTATATTGTATTATATTATATTATATTATATTATATTATATTATATTATATTATATTATATTATATTATATTATATTATATTATATCAGAAGTTACTGTAATAACATTATAGCATTATGTCCATCTAGAGAAACTACACTTTCCCATGGTGAAATAATAATTACCGGTAATTATACAAATCGGTTAATTTAGCTTTCGATATTACTTCATACAAACAGAAACATTCTCTGTAGGCTATCTTTCATAACTTTCGATTGTTGCTGTCCAAGGCCCCTTATAGACGAAGTCATTTTTTTTTAATTCATTACACGGCCTTAGATGGCAGTTATTTTAAGTTTAAAACTCATTTATCTCATTAAATATCAGTCCTATCAAAATTTTTCAAGGAATAAAACTTATCGCAAATTATTTGTAAAGAAACTTTTGTTATGGAACATTTTTCACAAAAATCAATAATAAGTGAGATATTACGATTTATTTAATTCAGGCCCCCTTATAACCCCCTTGTAAATAATCTATTTTTAATGCCATATAGCCTAAAATCTAAGTTACTACGAACTTAATTTATATTCCAATTTTCATCGAAATCCGTTCAGCCATCATCGCGTGAAAAGGTAACAAACATACAGACAGACAGACATACAAATAAAAATTTCAAAAAAGCAATTTTCGGTTTCAGGGTGATTAATTATATATGTTAGGATCAATTATTTTTAGAAAATCGAAAATTACCAGAAAAATTTCGGCTACAGATTTATTATTAGTATAGATTACTAAAACAGTAGTAAATAAATAATCTTTATCTTAAAAAAAAGTGCGGTAGTAAGTGAGCGAGTCGATTTCTAACCTGCAGTGCAGCGTTACTGTCGTTACTTTATGTATTAAGTCTTTCTAATAAATGAGCCGTTCAGAGCAAAAGTGGTGTAAGTCAAAATTGGGTAATGAGGTTTATAGTAAAAAATTCTGTAAAATATAGCGCAAAGTAGCAATTAATATGTCCTTCGTGCTATCCACTGAATACTAATAGTTTAAATAAATTGAATATTAATTGCTACTTTGCACTGTATTTTACAGAATGTTTACTTTAAACCTCATTAACCATTTTTGATCTACACCCTTTAGCTCCGAACGACTCATATGTAGGCTTTAGTTGAATTGTACACTCCATATAGACTACCAAGAGTAACAACTGTAAAATTGGTTATATTTCATTTCAACAGTTTATGTTCCACCGAAGTACACTGCACTTCGCATGTTCGAACCTGCTCTTGTTCACATCTGACCGCTGTATGGTTGCAGCGTAGGCAACCTTGTATACATGCATCATCTGTAGGTAAAGTTACTACATAGTTTGTAAAGGTGTATTTTGTAAATAGCGATATGTCAGCAACAAATGATTTAAGGTAGAATACATTTTAGCATTAAAATATTTTTTCATATTTTGTCAAAATAAATGTCATATTCTGGCCATTTCGATCACCTTATGCAGGTCTCTAAGAATGAGAAAGCACGTTCAACTGCTCAAGGCATTACATAACAGCCTTCCTTCAAATTGTTCTTCTGTGTACTGTTATAAATAATGCTTATTATGTAATTCATTTGTTAATATATCACAAGATATCATGTATTGTAATATGAATAGTGTTGTATAAATTATATCTTATATTATGTAAGTTAATACGTAAGATGCTAGCTAATTTAATTTAGTGATGTCACAAACTATTTTCAAATCATTTTTGTTTAACCTACGTATATAAAAATTAGTGTTAACGTGCTGAATCTTTTTCGAGGGCTAATTCCTCTTTTCATTTCCTGAATTTCTTTTTATTTCTATATAGATGAAATCGTGTTTTATGTCAGATACAAAAATGCATATAATATTTCTCAAATTATGTAATACTGTATCATTTACATTCGCCTGTTGTCGGTTTTTTAACAGTTTCATAACAGAAAATGCCCATCTATGAACGGATGGTATTGCGAAGCTAGTATTATAAACTATTTCATAATTAGCCGTTAATACAGTTCCAAGTGAACATTTGTTCGGTCTTAATGTTATTATAACTAACAAATAGTCGATTATATATCAGTATTAATAATTAATTCCTGTCGCAGTTAATAGGTGTTCACTTACCAAAGCTGTAAAAGCAAAACGTTTCAAATTCTTCCAGATTCATAATATGAATTAATTTTATGCTCGACCATGCCGAAATGTAGTAATTATACACCTGATAGCAGTCCTTTAATGCATGTCATTAAAGTACACGTACTCATAAAATTACAGGTGTTCAGCCATGACGAGTCAGCTTTGTACCGTTATAAAATCGCAAGTATCGATTATTCTCGGATATGCAATCGAAAGAGAATTAGCGAAAAGTTACGGAGGCCGGAAATCCAACACTGTCGCAGAAGGTTATGTTCTGTTACTATAATAATTAGCGTTAATTGTAAATAATATTCAAATAAATTCAATTTGTCATCTCGTTTTTCAATGTCTAATTTAATTTCAATGTTATATCATAGTTAATATTTAGTTTACTCTGTAGGTTCTTATAGGCTGTCAAGGTCAATGTGGACATCTGTTCCTCGGAAAAAATCAATACTTTCGCGCCTGCGCACATCTCACAATTTACGAGGTATTGCTCAAGGTCAGTTAGATACAAATAAAATGAATAATTTCAAGTTAGAAATATGGTCGAGCATAAAAAGTCGTATGAAACTCGCCTATAATGGTAATTAAGAAGCTCGTATGAAAATTATGAAACTCGCTTGCGCTCGTTTCATAAAGATCCATACTCGCTTCTTAATTACTATCATTATAGGCTCGTTGCGTATGTATTATTATTTCTTCCCTCAAACACATTAACAAATCAATACTCTCGTCTTCTACCACTTGTTTATAATCATATTTATATTTTAGATCATAATATTCAGGCCTGTATGTGAATAGGCCCACATGCAGTATTTGTTTGTCCAGTTGCCATTAAAAGTTTGTAATATATTTACATACCTCTGGTTGAGGTTCTGGCTGATATGTACAGTTGTCAAAAGAAAAAGTGGCCGCTCTCCTGAAACAAAGTTCCCTTCGGGTATCTTCGCTACAATTCGGAGACAGGCGATGTTACATGTTGTTGGACCACGATGCCTGATATCTAGTTATAATTGAAGTAGTCTGTGTGTTATTCGATAGCGTAATGGTAACGTTCCGGCCTCTTATTCGTGAGGTCCTGCGTTCGGATACAACCTCGTGCTTTTTAATGTTCTTTTTTGTTCTCGTTTTAAGAGAGAGACAAAATATACATAATTGCTCCTTCCTCTTTTACGATTATTTCAGTAATTAACATCAGGTTCATTAATATATTATACCATGACTTTAACATTATGACATTGTGGCTGCAAATGGTAAGAAAAAATATTTTATTCTCAATAAAAATATCTTTCGTGGCATAAACAAAACAAATTTACTGGCGTCGCCCTTAGAACATTCCAGCAATTAAGCGTTGAAAAAAGCAAAACAAAAAGCCACAATTCAATATTTAGTCTATCTTCCTCTTATCTCGATCATCTTGCAGTCGAGTGGGCATGGAATCGACTGGTCTTTGCAAATAGCGACTGTTCTTAGATACGATATTCCAGGTATTCTGAACATACACACATAAGTGTCCTGCCCATGGGCAGATCTTTCATTGCAAACCCAGCATTCTCCAATCTTTCCTATTTTCTGCCTTACTCTTAGTCTCCGCATATGATCCACATATCCTAATGTCGTCTATTATTCTTTTCAATAAGAGATCCAACCAATTCCTTTTTCTCTTTCTAATCAGTTTCAGCATCATTCTTTCTTCACCCACTTTTTCAAACACAACTTTATTTCTTATTCTGTCTGTCCACTTCACACGCACCGTCCTTCTCCACATCCACATTTCAAATGTTTCAATTCGTTTCTCTTCATTTCGTCGTAATGTCTTTGTTCCTTCCCCATACAATGCCACACTCCACACAAAGCACTTCACTAGTCTCTTCCTTATTTCTTTTTCCAGAGGTCCGCAGAAGATCCTTCTTCTTCTATTAAAAGCTTGCTTTGTTCATGTTTGCAGTTTTTCTTGGGAAGGATAAATGCAGTAACTTCCCGTTACTTTCCGCACACCACTATGTCTTTCGCATCTTATTAAATTCCAGGGGGCCCAAGCGTGGAGATGAGGAGAGTGGATTTGACTAACTGGGCCCTCCGGACTTCACCGAAAGTCACGGCAAGGGTTAAATATTAGTTCTATCAGGATATTTGACCCGATCAGAGACCGGGAAATCCCAATTAGCCTTTTCCCCCCGCATCCTGGACTAGCTTCTACAAATCATCAGAATGTCTTAGAGTGTGATTGGGCCAATTTTTCCGAAAATGTTTCCACACTTTTGCCCTCGTAGCTCAGCGGAAGAACGTCGGAATTTAGATGTCAACGTCTCAGGTTCAATTCCTCGTTACTCCTTTCCATTTTATTGTGGCTCAAGATAGTATAATGTAATAATACAAAAAGAAAAACTAATACCAGTATTATGCAACTGGATTTTTCCAAACCTAATATTAAATTTATGTTATTTATATCGCTAAAGAACGATTATAATATAAATAACTTGAATATTATTTATACAGTATCACTAAAGAACGATAACAGAATATAAATGATAAATATCGGTTTGTTTAATTAATATAAGATAGTATATAGTACGTATTTTATTATCTAAATAAAATAACCTATTTTACAAAGAAAGGTGGTTATTTGTGTTATAATAATTACTTACATAAAATACAGATGATTTATATTGCGAAAGAACAATAACAATATAAATAACTTTAATATTATTTTATAATGCTAATGAAGGAAAACAGAATATAAATGATAACTTGAATATTATTTATATCGCTAAAGAACGATAACAGAATATAAAAAACGTGCATATTATTCATATCGGAATTTCACAGTTTTATTACAAATGTATTTAAGAAATTGTAGAAGAATAGTAATTAGTAACAGTGTCCTATTTATTCTTCTTGGAGCCAAATTTGTAACTTTTAAAAGTGTGGTTACTATGTTGAAGTGTATGTGTTGCAACGGATGCTTGATTTGTTATGTATGTGAGTCAGTTATGGGATACTTGATGTCGTCGCAATGTCGTAATTATAGTTTGATTGTGTTTGTGTGACTATTGTGTATTAATTTATGATGTATGGTACGGAAAGCTGCATATTTCTGTTATAGAAGTGTTACGTATGTGTGTTGTTAATGTTTTTGTATGTTTCATATTGATAATTGATATTTGTTCTGCAATCGCAATACCTAATTTAAGGATTGTTTATGTTTTGTTTACATCGCGTGAGCTAATTTAAGTTTCTTTTCCATTTCTCTTTATGCTTGTCTTTTTTGTGTATAAAACTATAGCCCTAACATGCATATGTAAAATAGAGCTAACCCCCATTGGAGATACAATAATTATTATTATTATTCATATCGTTATATAACGATAACAGAATACAAATGATGACTTAGATTTTATTCATATCTCTAAAGAACGATAACAAAATATAAATAACGTGATATCCATAAAGAACGATAACTGGATATAAATGATAATTTGAATATCATTTACATCGCTAAAGAAAGATTAAAAAATAAAATGAAAACTTGCAGAAGGCCCGAACCCACGACCTTTGAATCATTGAACAAGCACTCTACCGCTGGTCTACGAGGCGCAGATATGGCACACTTTCATAGCTCCGGAACTGCTTGTACAAGCACATGCATCGTGTAACATCGCCGCGACCCGAAGTGGACTTTGAAAATATTCGCTGTTCACGAGTGCGGCCACTTTTTTTGACAACTGTACATGTTAGGGAAAAACTTCAAACGTTAGACTTCCTTACGGAAGAATAGTTACTTCCTTTAATAATATGAGTGTGTTCTTTGTCACGTGATAATTCTCAGTGCACCTGTGAAGTTTAGAAATCACGTGTCTTATAGCGGGCATGCAGGCATCGTGATGCCTGAGATGAGTTGCAGTTTTACGTTAGAGCTTGTTGGAATAACCCCTTTAGTTTGTTGTAAGAATTAAATTCAGAATTTCTAATCTAATTGTTGAAAATGTTGTTTAAAATCCTAATCATTAGTGAGGTCAGTTTACTTTGAATGTTTGTTTAGTTTCACAGATTTTCTGGATTAACGTTTAAATATGGGCAACTTACAAAGTATTAGCATAAGGGGGGGGGGGAAACTTTAAACTGTGTTGTGTGATGATTGAAAGATATGAATTATATGATTTATCTTTCGCGTGATGGGGACTGAAACACCTCACCACGTAATTTCCGATAGCACAGTTTATTAAAAAAAAAGTTTGGTAGAAATTCGAAGTACAGATGAACGTAACGCAACGTAACGCAAACGAACGTCTATCGTAAACTCGGCTTTATTAGTTTTGAACCACTGCCTGATGGATCACATCTTATGGCTGCGTAAGCAGCACGCAGTGTTTTGAACACGATAGGGTTTTGTTTATAACAGAAGAATAGCAGGAGAAATAAACAAATATTGTTAAAATGAGTTCAAACGAGGAATCAGATATTAAAAATGCTGCAAATTCTGCAAGTCAGTGTTAAGTACCATCGAAATCCCGTGTGTGATATGAAGTGGAATATAAAATATTTGAAGATTGGTGTTCCAAAAAAAAAAAAAAAATGTAGGAAGTGTGTCGAAGAAGGTAATGTTGATATAATTTAATGAGAAAGCTGCATGCGTAATGCCAAGTTCATTGTGGACTATTATACTATTTGATAGTAAGGAGAACATTATTTTCTAAGAAGGCCGACATAAATAAAGTACATGCAGTTGTACGCGTTTTTGAAACGAAAAGCTGAAGGCTACCATGTTAAGAAATCTAATATCTTTTCCAAAGAAGATATTCACAGTTTCCTACTGAAAGCAGATAACAAACTTTATTTGACGATCATTATCTAACTAGTTGCGTAATAGAATTGTTATTACCAGGGAACGGATTTATATGGACTAAAAATATATGAAATATGTAAATATATATGTAGTTATTTTTACCAAAATATGGAATTAAATATGGATTTTTACCAAAATATGGAATTAAATATGGACTTAAAATTATAAAAAAATGACTATGTACGTTAAATATTGGTACATTTTAATCAAACTAAACAAAAAATATAATGGACGTACCTTATCTTCCAATGTAGTTTCAACAAAACACAATTTTTATTGTCTGTTACCATAACAATAGGTTACAAACATTTCTTTCAAGTGCTGAAAAGTGAATCTTCTTCTATTGTCTCTGAGGATAGATTTATACTGACTAAAAGAGCGTTCGACGTCACAAGAAGTAACTGGTACATAATTCAATTTCACAATGTCTGCTGGGGATAAGTCCAAGTTAATCTTCACTGTTGATTCACCACTCATCACAGCAACAACCTTTTGTAGTTTTTCATATCCAGGGTTTTTTGAAAGTACAGTGTCCACCTTAGCTCTTACTGCATCTGCAACTTTACCTCTACCACGATTCAGTTGTTCCACAGTACTATTTATAATTTCAAAACTTTCAGATAGTGAAAGGTGCCTATTTTGGAGACTTTTGAGCGTTTTTATGATGCATGAAAATGTATGCTGAATGTGAGCTAAGTCATTCTTCACACTTATGTCACAGGTAACTGTTTTCGCAGTATCAATTGAGACTGCATCTTCAGAGTCCAATGCAAGGAGAACATTGTTAATAGAGTCTATATGTTCGGCATAATATTCAACTGCTTCTAGCCATGTACCCCATCTAGTTAAAATTGGCTTTGGTGGCAATGGAATTTCAGGGTACATTTCTTTCAACACGTTAACTCTACTGGGAGCTTTGAGAAATACTTTTTTCACTGATGAAATCAACAAATCTACTTTAGGGAAATTGTCTCTGACCACTTCTGCCACACGATGAAATGCATGCGCCACACAAGTAAAATGAGTCAATTTATGATATACAACAGATAATGCTTGTCCAGCTTTGACCATATAAGGGGCAGCATCGCTAATAAAGAATAACACATTATCGTACATAATACCCTTTGGCCACAGGATACCCATAGCTTCGTTGAACAGTTTAACTATAGTTTTGTTATTGCACTTTTCTAGAACATCACAATGTAAAAGAATTCGTTCAGAATATTGTTCACTTAACAAACCGATAACTACATTACCAACAAGTCTACCTTCTTTGTCGGGAGTCTCATCAATGGAAACCCAAATTGAACTATCTTTAATTTCATCTCTTATCTTCTGTATTGTCTCATCGTAGATGGATGGAGCATATTCTTCCTAAGTGTTGACTCATCCGGGATTGTATGTTGAGTATATTTTTCAAGGAATTCCCTGAAGACTTTATTCTTTAGTTTGTAGAGAGGAATATCAGCAGAGATGAGAGAACGGCACAGGTCGATGTTAAACTCAGATCTTACATTCGATGTTGTTGGTTGTGTTAAAAACAATTGTCTCTGCTTGGAATTTAGTTGTTTGTTGGCCTGATGTTTACTAGTTGTAATGTGTTGTTGCACCAGGAACTTTTGTGTAGATGATACTGCACACTGACACAAATTACAAAATAATATTTTATTGTCAGTTGATAAACCATCTTCTTTAAATTCTGAAATGTAACTTGTTAGTTTTGATTTTAAATTGACTGAATGACGTACTTTTGGCATATTTACCGTCTTTATAGTATGATTTACAAAACTGAACCTATGTGTACTCTGACTGGCATTTAACTGTTGAGCTGCACAACTGAAGTCTGTTAAAAATTTTAAATTAAATTAATACAGTTTTGTAACTTACTTTCCCATTGTTGATAGGACTGCTAATTTTCAAATAACTCTGATGTTAAAGGGATTACTGAACATGTGTTTAAATCTCTATTGTTGAAATGTATTTTTAAAAGTTAATGGAATTTTGTTTTGTTTTATTGTTAAACCTAATATAATATGGACTGTTTTATATGAAATATGGAAAATATATGGAAATTAACGAAAATATGTACTAAACTCTAAAATATGGAAAAATATGGAAAATAAAAGTAGGATTTTTCAACCCTACACATTGTGAAACATAAAGATAATGCAAAATATAAATTATATTAGCTTTATAAGTAAATATGTATTTACATATAAATCCTTTCCCTGGTTATTACCTATTTAGTTGCATAATAATAC
The DNA here is from genome assembly GCF_040183065.1 of Periplaneta americana. NCBI lineage: Eukaryota > Metazoa > Arthropoda > Insecta > Blattodea > Blattidae > Periplaneta > Periplaneta americana. The sequence goes on from NC_091131.1 coordinate 182,138,015, forward strand.
TTCTATTAAGCAACTACTTAATTATCGTCAAATAAAGTATTATCACCTATTTATTTCGTGACGAGAATATTGTATGAAATGGAAATATAAAAATTGGTAATTTATCCTTTGAAGAGGTGGAAAAATTTAAATACCTGGGAGCAACAGTAACATATATAAATGATACTTGGGAGGAAATTAAACACAGAATAAATATGGGAAATACCTGTTATTATTCGGCTGAGAAGCTTTTATCATCCAGTCTGCTGTCAAAAAATCTGAAAGTTAGAATTTATAAAACAGTTATATTACCGGTTATTCTTTATTATTGTGAAACTTGGACTCTCACTTTGAGAGAGGAACATAGGTTAAGGGTATTTGAGAATAAGGTGCTTAGGAAAATATTGGGGCTAAGAGGATTGAAGTTACAGGAGAATGGAGAAAGTTACACAACACAGAACTGTATGCATTGTATTCTTCACCTGACATAATTAGGAAAATTAAATCCAGACGTTTGAGATGGGCAGGGCATGTAGCACGTATGGGCAAATCCAGAAATGCATATAGAGTGTTAGTTGGGAGGTCGGAGGGAAGAAGACCTTTAGGGAGGCCGAGACATAGATGGGAAGATAATATTAGAATGAATTTGAGGGAGGTGGAATATGATGGTAGAGACTGGATTAATCTTGCTCAGGATAGGGACCAATGACGGGCTAATGTGAGGGCGGCAATGAATTTCTGGTTTCTTAAAAGCCAGTAAGTAAGTATTTAGTTGCGTAATGAATGTGTTCACACCATTTTTATTAGTGATATAAAGTCCACATTACATAATGAAAGGGGATAAAATAAATTCTTAGTTCATCTGCAAATTTACAGATAGGGTTCGAGGTATCGCTTCTTAGTCATGGATACGCTCTTCAAAGGTTGACACTGTTGGAAAGGCAGCCTACTTATTCGAATTTTATCACGTAGCAATGCTCCTGCTCGACGAATTTCTCACATTTAAGAAACAACATATCTTCGGGAGGTAGGGTAGCCACACAGCACTTTTCAGTATTATCATAGTGATAAGCCTACATGATGTACCATGATGTTGCTTGAACCTGAAACGAGTGGGCAGGGGTCAAATTTTGGTTGGGACAAGTTACCTGGCTGAGGTTTCTCCGGAGTTCTCGCTCAAACCATTAAGAGCAAATGGTGGGCAACTTTTGGCGCTGAACCCAGGACTCATTTCGCGTGCATTATATTTCATTTCAGTTAGACGCTAGATAATAATCATTATTGCAGCGCAATGTAATACAGTAGGCGGATATGTGCACGGTATGCTTATCAGGCATAATTTTCACAAACGACAAATCTATATATATATAATTTGAACTGGTAATGGAAATTACGGGAAAACGACTGAACGGATTTTAATGAGTGACCCCTCATTTTCATGCCTGGAATCCAAAGTTTTTCGGAAAAGTAGTAGTTTTCAGTGAAATGTCAATTTTCCTACATAATTTTCCTATTTTACAAAATCCATCTGTTGTCAGTTTTGAGAATTATTTTATTCAATCACGGCCGACTTGATTGAATTTCAGAACAAAACACACACTACAATAAACAATAGGCTATTACACGAAGGCCATGACCTGCCGACATATTTAGAGCTCAGTTCAATTTGTTATTAAAAACTGATTCTGCAGTGTATAATTTTCTGAATACAGCTGTGTATTGGATATTCAATTCTACGAAACTTGAGGTGGTTTGATGACATTATTACCATTAGAAATTAAATATTATTATAGTTAATATCATGATGCATCTATTTTTTCATTAATTGTACATAAAATTGATGCTATATTGATGACATGAAAGTGAAACGTTTTGTGGTTATGTAAGTAAATGTAGAGAATATCTTAATTTAGATCTTCATTTCTATTACTGAGTGGCTGCTATATATAACTGCAAAACTTAAGTAAGATAATAATATTGTTATTAAAAATCAAATATGTTTAGGCCTATACTTATTAACCCAGTGGGGTTGGGTCTTTTACATATAGTTAATGGCGGTGTAGTGTAGATATTGATGTGTGTCATTGTCTTCAGTATTGGCTCGAGAGAGCACAAAAATTACAGTTCCTAAGGAAAGATAAAAAGGTATTACTTACTGATAAAATAAGAGGCCTAGAAAATTTTGTATTCTCCAGATAATTTCAGCAGGATCTCTTAGTAGGATAAAATGATTTTACGATCTACATTTCAAGTTCTACATGCACCAGCTATACGAAAATGCTATTGTTCGAAAGCTTAGCAAACCTGACATTTTTTTTAACTTTTGCCTACAATCCACAATGACCTGAAATAGCTACTGCTATCGTCCTGACTTTGATACTTGCGTTTTCGCGTTGAAACTCAAAAACTGAAGTTGGATAGGTTTAAGAAAAAGTATTTGGCCTAAAAAAATCCATTCAGAGGGAGTATGTTTCATTATTATGGAAGCAAATAACTATCAAAAAGATGAGTATTCTTCATTGAAAGTAAATCTAAAAAATTTTTATTTGAACGTCTAACGAACTTAGTTTGCAGCAGTATTTGCTGCACAAGCCACTAGTTGTTATATAATCCACAGCTTTGAAGATATATAGATTGGGTTTGTAGTAAAAACTTCGCTTTTCAAAGGAATCTGTTTCTTTTATAAAGTCAGGAGGTTTCACATACGTACACTATCTACCAAAAAGTAATTGGGCACAGTTTTTGCCCCTTTAGAACCTCGTGGAACCACCTCCTGTTGCTATAACAGCAGCCACCCGGTCAGGCATGTTCTCCACTAGTTTGTGTAGGATATCCACTGGAATGCGTCGCCATTCCTCTTGCAATATGACACTCAGTTGGACAATGGAAGTTGAACAAATTTCCCGAAACCTCAATCGCCGGTCCAATTCGTCTCAAAGGTGCTCAATGGGATTGAGATCAGGACTCTGTGCAGGCCAGTCCAACCGGTGAACATTATTGTCTGCATACCATTGCATAGTAGCCACCGAAACATGACATCTAGCACGTAAAATCCTGGGTGCCCAATTACTTTTTGGTAGATGGTGTATAAGGACCGGAGTGAAACATCACTTATGAATTTGTGTCCTTAAACTTTTGATAAGAGCTGTAGGCCTACATTTTGTCTAGTGAACATTCTGTTTTTTATACATACCCAGAGATAGTTGCACGTAAAGAGGCAGATGAAGTGTGTTCTATGTTACATCGTTTTATATTTTGTGAACTTGACAAAAATATAAAACATTCTTCTGTGATTCTGCACGTAGACAGAACAAAAGCCAGACAGTTTAATTTCGGTTTCTCCATTTTGTTGTTCATCATGCCGAATGCTTAATTGCTAAAATGATATTTCCAATTCGTGGGCATTCGTATTTAGAGTGCGATAGAAATATCATACTAATTAATCAAAAGTTTCGAGCCTACATGCCAGAAGCTGGGGCAACCATTTCAGAGTGCCCGAAATAAGCCGTCACTTTTCTATGTTACAGAAGTCGATTAAAGAATGATTAGTCAATGGACCATGTACTTGACCCTAATGAACCGTAAAGTATGCCCATTCAAAACAAGACCCATAATGGAACTCATCGTTTGTATGGAGCAACCACGATTCATTGACTACAGTAAGTGTCTCACTTACAATGGCCACTGGGAGAGATCTGTTATAAATGGTCCAAGAACAACTTTACACTTACCAGCAACATCAGCCAACGAGTTTGTCCTTGCAGAGATATTATATGAATGTAAGTGGAAGAATTATATTAAGTAGCTTTTCATTCATTAACCTGCATTAAAGATTATGTTTTTATGTTCTTAATTTCTTTTGCAGGTCTATACGCGATGTCCAATAAAAACTTTGCTGACTTGCGCAAGTCATTAGGTCATCTTGTGGACCAGAGGTAAGATCTTTGTTGATGGTCTGCTCATTATGATTAAAGACACTAATAAAAAACATAAGGAACGCTGGTGGTCTTATCTCTACCAGGTTAAATAAATAAATAAATAAATAGGTAAATAAATAAAAATAAATATTTAAATAAATTAATTAATATTTAAATAAGTAGTAGAAGCATGGTGATGTGATAGTGTGTGTAAAAATCACAATTTTTTGTTACGATACCACTGAGAGTCCCCATTATTTTCGTGACAAATGTATCTTGATATTATTTTCTATTTTTGTATACATACAAAAGCTTGGTCAATATTTTCATTATTATGTAGGAATGATGCTAATACATTGGGCTAAATATGTATCACCATTTCTATAGGCCTATATCAATTACCGGTATTGCAGAAAATATGAAAGATTAAAACTGTCAGAATGGAGTATCTCAGAATGATAAAAACGTGGGATTGCCCTTTTTTCCGTATATCGCCTATATGATTATATTAATTTTTAAGCAAACAGAATTTTCTGTTATGTTTACATTATTTATTTCTCAGTTAATAACAATAAACGTTTAAAACTATATGATTAAAACATTTTTAAAGATACTTAATATTATAAGTTACTTCTCTCGTTTTCTAATTGTTTTATTTTATCCTAATTGTTTAAAATATAAAGTCATGTTTGCCTTCAATTTGGCCCTTTATATAAAATTTACAGTTTACGAGTTTACATTGTTGCTCCTGACTTTATGAAGCCAAACTTTTACTTTTCCCAAACAAACATTATTATTAATAAGGAATGTTAGTAGTATATACACAGAAAACAATTTTCATGCTGGTATCTGCATATAGGCCTACTGTCTAAAACAGTTTTTATTATATTTATGAAAAATCGACTGAAAATAATTTAAGATGCTTTTACAAAATATTCTACTCTATTTTATTTTTCTACAAACTTAGCTTAAAATTTCAAAATGAAAAACTGAGCTATAAAATAAAACCCAACCAGTTAATCAGACCAAGCGGAAAATAACTAATTTTAGTCGTATTGCATAGAGAGGAATGTCCGCTAAGGAGACTTCTATATACACAATAGTATTTTATATACTCCGAACGCATTATAGGTTTTAAAATTGTTTTATTTCATGACGATTTATAAACTACGATGATTCTAGCGTGTAACTGAAATGAAGGAGATAATGCCAGCGAAATGAGCCCGGGGTCCAGCGCCGAAAGTTATCCTGCATTTGATCCTAATAGGTTCAGGGAAAACTCCGGAAAAACTTCAATCAGGTAACTTGTCCCAACCAGGATTTGAACCCAGCACCACTCGTTTCGCCGTCAGACATGCTAACCCTTGTTCCACACCTGTGGAGTGACGGTTAGCGCGATCCGCGAAACCAATGGCCCGGGTTCAATTCCCGGTCGGGGCAAATTATCTGATTGAGGTTTTTTCTGGAGCTTTGCCTCAACCCAATAAGAGCAAATGCTGGGTAATTTTCGGTGCTGGACCCCGGACTCATTTCACTAGCATTATCACCTTCATCTCATTCAGACGCTAAATAACCAGAAATGTCGATAAAGCGTCGTAAAATAACGTATTAAAATAAAATTATCCGACTTGGAAAACCAATAGCCTATAATAGACTGTTTTCGATGAAGTACTGAAAATTTAAATTTTACAGAAACTGCACAATGGCTTTGTTTCGATTTGATGAATTTAACAGAAGGAATGCACTCTCGTACGTACTGACGGATGAAGAACCGCAAGAGCTCCTTGTACTAGTCAATACGCAACGCACGTATTCATGTCATTCATACAGTTTTTGAGGGAAATTTCAACAACAATACTGGTAATACTGTTCAATATGCAGCTGTGTGTTAACATTCAAGGGAATACAGAACGTGAAGAATGCTTTCTGCAGCACGCACAGAATTAATTTCTCGTTGATTCAACTATTCACCTATTGTTATGCTTACTTCCTTACGGCTTTTAAGGAACCAGGAGGTTCATTGCCGTCCTCACATAAGCCCTCCATCAGTCCCTACCCTGAGCAAGATTAATCCAGTCCCTACCATCATATTCCACCTCCCTCAAATCCATTTTAGGGGAGAGTAGGGTAGTATCGGACATCGGGTAATATCGGACAGTGAGTTTCTTTCATTTACCACCAGATAATAGTACTTGAATGACATGGTTACGTTTCTGTGATGTCGCATACAGAAACGTAACCATGTCATTCAGTTACTATCATCTGGTGGTAGATGAAAGAAACGCACTGTCCGATATTACCCGATGTCCGATGCTACCCAACTCTCCCCAAATATAACCCTCCCATCTACATCTTGGCCTCCCTAAAGGTCTTTTCTCTTCCATACACTCAATTAACGCTCTACATGCATTTCTGGATGCACCTATACGTGCTACATGTCCTGCCTATCTCAAACGTCTGGATTTAATGTTTCTAATTATTGTATGTCAGGTGAAGAATACAATGCGTGCAGTTCTGCGTTGTGTAACTTTCTCCATTCTCCTGTAACTTCACACCTCTTAGCACCTAATATTATCCTAAGCATCTTATTCTCGAAGACCCTTAGCTTCTGTTTCTCTCTCAAAGTGAGAGTCAAAGTTTCACAACCATAGAATAACCTGTAATATAAGTGTTTTATGAATTCTAATATTCAGCTTTTTCGAGAGCAGACTGGATGATAAAAACTTCTCGACCATATTTATTTTACGTTTAATTTTCTCTCAAGTGTCATTTATATTTGTTACTGTTGCTTCAAGATATTTGAATTTTTCCACGTTTGCAAAGGATAAATTTCCAATTTTTAATTTTCCATTTTGTACTTTGTTCTGGTCACGAGACATAATCTTATACTTAGGTTTCGAATTAGGGGACAGTCGGGTAGTATCCGACATCGGGTACTATCGGACAGTGAGTTTCTTTCATCTACCACACGATGATAGTACCTGATTGACATGGTTACGTTTCTGTGATGTCGCATAGAGAAACGTAACCATGTCATTCAGGTACTACCATATGGTGGTAGATGAAAGAAATGCCCTGTCCGATATTACCTGATGTCCGATACTACCCGACTCACCCCTAAACTTCGAAAAGACAATCGCCTTACTTGCTTCTAGTCAATTTCCCGTGTTTTCCCTAATGGTTTGTGGTTTTTCTCCTAACAGCTTCACGTCATCCGCATATCAAGGAGCAGATTAACCCGTTCAATTCCAAACCCTCCCAGTTTTCTAATGGCATGTTCTAGAAAAAATTTAAAAAGTAAATATGATAGTGCATCTCCTTGATTTAGCCCGCAGTGATTTGAAAAACGTCAGACAGAAACTGGCCTAGCTATATGGACTCTGCTGTACTTTTCACTGAGACACATTTTAATTAATGGAACTAGTTTCTTGGGATTATTAAATTCAACAAGAGTGTTATATAAAACTTCTCTCTTAACCGAGTCATGTGCATTTTTTAAGTCTACAAATATCCAATATCTGTCGAATACAGAAAATCTTATTAAAAGTCGACCTATTACGCCTAAAACCACATTCACAGTCTCCAATAATTACCAAATAATATAATAATAATAATAATAATAATAATAATAATAATAATAATAACAGTAATAATCTGTGTTTTCTCTTTACTTCTCTTTTGCCTGTTGCTCGTTTTTTTTTATGAAATACTTTATTTTATCTAGGGACGGAAATTTCAAATATGACACAGTTTCGTTAGAAATCACTTTTGCCACGTCTTTCTCCAAATTCACAATCCCTTCGTCCTGTTCCACTGTCTTTTTACTACAATATATTCATTTGCTGTGTTCTTTAGAAGTATTAATACCTATTGTAATTTGTGTTGGTTGCAGAAAAGTAGAGAAATGTATGTCTTGATTCTTTCATTTTATTTGAATAGAAGTAACTTAGAGATAAATGATAAAATTTAGGCGAAAATATAATTGAGAAATATTAATAATTATGAAACTTTTACGAACTTTACGTTACTATAATAAAAATATAAAAGGCCTTATATGTTTTAGGGATATGATTATGTCAGATTTCTTACTTACTTATTTACTTACTTACTGGCTTTTAAGGAACCCGGAGGTTGATTGCCGCCCTCACTTAAGCCCGTCATTGGTCCCTATCCTGAGAAAGATTAATCCAGTCTCTACCATCATATCCCACTTCCCTCAAATCTATTTTAATATTATCTTCCCATCTACGTCTCGGCCTCCCCAAAGGTCTTTGCCCTCTGGCCTCCCAACTAACACTCTGTATGCATTTCTGGATTCGCTCATACGTGCTTCATGCCCTGCCCATCTCAAACGTCTGGATTTTATGATCCTAATTATGTCAGGTGAAGTATACAATGCATGCAACTTTCTCCATTCTCCTGTAACTTCATCCTTCTTAGCCCCAAATATTTTCCTAAGCACCTTTTTCTCAAACACCCTTAATCTCTATTACTCTCTCAAAGTGAGAGTCCAATTTTCACAACCATACAGAACATCCAGTAATATAACTGTTTTATAAATTCTAACTTTGAGATTTTTTTACAGCAAACTGGATGATGAAAGCTTATCAACCGAATAATAACAGGCATTTCCCATATTTATTCTGCGTTTAATTTCCTCCCGAGTATCATTTATGTTTGTTACTGTTGCTCCAAGATATTTGTATTTTTCCACCTCTTCGAAGGATAAATCTCCAGTTTTTATATTTCCATTTCGTACTATATTCTAGTCGTGAGACATAATCATATACTTAGTCTTTTCGTGATTTACTTCCAACCCAATCGCTTTACTTGCTTCAACTAGAATTTCCCTCGTTTCCCCTAATCGTTTGTGGATTTTCTCCTAACATATTCACGTCATCCACATAGAAGAAGCTGATGTAACTCGTTCAAGTCCAAACCCTCTGTGTCAGATTTGTTACGATCTATAATTAAATTTTCTTTCGTAAGCATATTTCGTTCTGGAAAATTCTGTAGACCTGAAGACGAATACACGATTTTATAAAATGCCTGATATTCTTTTATTCATTTCGTTTTGCAGGACATCACCAACTTAGACCCAGAAATTGCCACAGAACGTACTGACATCTGTGATACCACCTCAGGAGGCGGCCAGAGGGTGAGTAACTCTTCATTGTACATGAATTAGAATGGAAGTTGCGTACAAGTAGAGAGGAGCATTTGGAGTTCACCTGTGTCGTTTTTTTCTCTATGAGATGTCTACATTTCATAAGCAATTATTGTTTTTGTTTTCTTGCTTAGTGCTGTTGTCGAACTGGACGGTGTACATAAGTAAAGTGCATACAACTTAGTCACTTGTTAACTATTTACTAAAGATTTCAAGGGAAAATATGTTATTTGATAACCTCTCTGGAGATATATTTTAATAATGACAAATTTAAAGCCATAATTATAATAAGAGGTATAATTTTACGCTAATAGTACATTATGCAACGAGCCTCTAATGATAGTAATTAAGACGAGTGTATGTTTGTTTATGAAACGAGCGCAAGCGAGTTTCATAATTTTCATACGAGCGTCTTAATTACCATTATAGGCAAGTTTCATACGACTTTTTATGCTCGAACATATTTCTAACTTGAAATTATTCAGAAGTATTCATTTTATTTGTATATGACTGAAGATCGGAAGTGACCTTGTGCATAGTTCGTATATTGTGAGATGTGCGCAGATGCGAAAGTATTGATTTTTTCCGGGGAACAATAATGTCATTGACCTTGATGTAATGTAAAGAATAACATGAACTAATTTTGACATAACCTGGAAATTGATTTAGAATTGAAAAACGAGATGACAAATTGAAGTTATTTGAATATTATTTACAATTAACGCTAATTATTATAGTAACAGAACATAACCCTCTGCGACAGTATTGGATTTCCAGCCTCTGTGACGTTTCCCTCGTTGTCTTTCGATTGCATATCCGAGAATAATCGAAAACCTGAACTTTAATGAATAGGTGTACTTTAATGACATGCATTAAAGGACTGCTACCAGGTGTATATTTACTACATTTCGGCATGGTCGAGCATAAACATATTTGCTTCATAAAAACACTGTAATGAACTATTACTTCACATATGGGATAAATAAAAAGATCATGGATTCATAATACTTGGAAGAAAATAACCCCGACAAGGCCAAATGTACAGTTTTAAGATAAGTCATATCAATTATAAGTGACCAATGGAACTGGTTTAAGACTAATTGCCTGAAGCAACCATAGCGGCTTGTATACTGCACGACTATTTAAAACAAATGAATAGGACAATTAGACTAAAAATTAAAGCAATAAGGAACACTTGAAGGCACCAATTCGATCAAAACACAATTATTTGTATAAGTCTAACTTTACATACTGCATATGCGAATAATTGAGTCAAGCATAACACTAATTGAAAAACATAACTTGACACAATTAGAATGAGACGTATTTATAACATTTTTTGTAAACAATGTTTTTTGTATATGCTGTGAGTATATTAGCCTTGTTCACTTGTATATCTTGTGGATTCTTGACACGGCTGAATGAAACAACAATAAATTGTCCATTGGTGAACCAAAGACGTTGTAGTTATATATCTAGACACACAATTGGCGCTGGTGTCGTGTATAAATTTGAAACCTCTCGCGCAGGTTCGCGCGACGCCATGTTTTGGGAGCACGAATGATTGTTTCCATAAAGCATTCGGAGTTTAGAAAATATAATTGAGTATATAGGCGTTTTCTTAGTGGATTTCCTCCTTCACTGTAATATAACTAAACTTATTTACGTATTTTCTAACGTATGATATAAAATAACAGAAGTAAATCTGAATATTGTAACAGCATTGTTTTAAATACAAACGCCTTATATTGCTCATAAATAGACTTATAAGTTTATTTCTATTTCCTATGACCGAATACACGGAATATTTTTAATTATGGTTTTTATATACGTTAAAAATACGTAAATAATTTATTTAAATTATATTACAAAGAGAGGGATGTCAGCTAAAAATGTCTATATACCCAATGGTATTTTTTCTACTGCAGACATTGATTGCAATTCCCTCATTCTTACATCATTCTCAATGATACAATATTGTCAAAATGTGACTGTATTCATTGCTGGCTTAGTTGTTAAATCATTAATAAAGATATGGTGTAATAAATCTAAAGACTCAATGTATGGTACGTAGCCTAACAGCAATAAACAGAATCTTTTATTTTTTTTTTTAACGAAAGAATAATGGGAGTCTTGTCATATCATCATCTGAGATTATAGAAATACGCCGCTTAAGTGAAAGAGCGATTATACACACGTTGACAGTTCAATGGCATATTACCACCCACTCTTACATCGTGTGAAAACAATGTGCTCTAGAAGTAGAACACTTGTACAATCTTTCTACACGTATAGGAACATATTTTAGAAAATGGATCCCAGATCCCTCCCGAGAATCATATTTTAAACTTGTTAAACTGACCGTAAAAGTACATAAAGATCTAATGACGTAGCTCAGTGGACTAAGGACTGTCGGTCCGGAGTCGCGCTCGGTCGCGGGTTCGATTCCCGCTGATTTCCTGGTTGGGTTTTTTCTTATATCCCCAACCGTAAGGTGAATGTCAGGTAATCTATGGCGGATCCTTGGCCTCGTCTCGCCAAATATCATTTCGCTATCATCAATACCATCGATGCTAAATAGTCTAGTCGTTGATACAGCGTCATTAAATAATCAAATAAAAGAAAGTATTACATAAAGAGCAGATGTTAGCACACAGCTGAAGGTTACCAGTACAACACGACTTTACATAAAATGTTGTAAGACAATATTTAACGGAGTCAATAATAATAATAATAATAATAATAATAATAATAATAATAATAATAATAATAATAATTATTATTATTATTATTATTATTATTATTATTATTATTATAATAAATCAATAGGCAAGATGTTCTGTATACTAGGCCTGAGTTCTATTATATGACTAATTGACTAATTCATGCATGTGACGTTTATTTCATTCTACAGCTGTGATAATAAGGTATTGCACGGTAGGCCTACTTATGTTTCTAACTAAAACATTAGGTACGTGTTTCTATTTTACAGGTGTAGGCCTATATTATGTGATATGGAAGCGAATAAGTAATAATTGTTCATTTCTCGTCCACATCAAAGCAAACGTGTTTACAATGTAGGCCTAATGTAACGCCTCACAAAGGCAGTATTGTGTTAATAATAGTTAATACTAATAATTTTCTTTCCATCTGAACTATTACTACAATATGCTTTTGTATTTCTGTTCGCTCTATATGTTGTCAAATAACTATACAACATCTTTAGTTAAGTATCAAATTGTTACAGTTTTCTTACGTTTCATGTCAAACTAACGGTAACTAAGCTTGATTATGTCTTTAACGTGGTCGCTTTAAATGTTAATAAGATTTTTTTTTCATTTATCCATTCAGATTGATTTATAAGAGACACAAACATATACTACTGGGTTCAAAAAGTTCCCGGAATTTTACTACCATTTTTCGTATTAATATATAACAAGGGATATTATACATTTGTTTTGTTGGTAACATTTATGATGTCATTTCCTTAAAGTTTGTTGATAATGGCGATTGTTGGTTTTGAGTTGTAGGCAATTGTTTATTATAGTGTTTTGTTTGTTCGTCGCACTTTGTAATTATATCCACAGAGCAACGTACAAACATCAAGTTCTGTGTTTTGTTACACAAAACTCCTGCAGAGATTTCTTAAACAAAATTATTGCTGGTGATGAAACTTGGTGCTACTTGTACGATCCAGTCCCTAAACGACAGTCATCTGAGTGGAAATCGAAAACATCTCCTCGGAAGCAAAAATTTCCTAGGGACACTTCCAAAGGCAAAGTTATGTTGGAAGTTTTCTTCGACTCTCAGGGTCTCATCCACCATGAGTTCATTCCAGAAGGTCGTACTGTAACGAAAGAATTGTACGTAGAAATCCTCCTTCGCCTCCGGGACTCAGTGAGAAGGAAACGTCCAGAAAAGTGGGTAGAAAACAACTGGTTCCTTATGCATGACAATGCACCTGCTCATCGCGCAATTATTGTAAAGAATTTTCTTGCCAGCACAACATAACTGCTTTGGATCACTCACCAGACTCTCCTGATCTCTCACCACCTGATTACTTTCTGTTTCCCCGTCTGAAAAGTCATCTGAAAGGACGGAGATTCAATGCTGAAGAGGTTATCGCAAACGCGACGAGAGCACTAAGACGGGTTTCACAAAATGGCTTCCAGGCCTGCTTCCAGGAACTCTACACGCGTTGGCAAAAGTGTGTTGTTGCGGAAGGCAACTATTTTGAAAGGAATGCTGTAGAATAGTGTTTAAGGTACGTTGTTTCTATGATACTAGCAAATTCCGGGAACTTTTTGAACCTAGTATGTATATTAAACATTCAGCATTGTATAGCGCAGCCGTCTGCTAGCCGGCGCTTCTCCCAAAGCATGGCGGCGGACGCAAGCTTCAATTTGTCCCTGCTCTGAACTTCTGCGCAGCCTCGGCTGAACATAGGCTTAGAAAGCAAGATGCCAACTATCTTAAATGTCTGCCCTTGTGCTTTGTTGATGGTCATAGCAAATGCCAGCCTCAATGGGAACTGGAACCTTGTCATTGATGTTAATGTTATGTTTTATTTAACGACGCTCGCAACTGCAGAGGTTATATCAGCGTCGCCGGATGTGCCGGAATTTTGTCCCTCAGGAGTTCTTTTACATGCCAATAAATCTACTGACATGAGCCTGTCACATTTAAGCACACATTTAAATGCCATCGACCTGGCCCGGGATCGAACCCGCAACCTTGGGCATAGAAGGCCAGCGCTATATCAACTTGCCAACCAGGTCGACGTCTTGTCATTGAGGAAGGTATATTTGGATCAGTAGAAATTAGCTTTACCCTTGGCATAAAATAGTAATATACGTTACGAGAGCGGTATGTTGACGTTTTCATGGTCGAGGAAAAGATTGAAAAAACGAAACGTAGTTGAGCTTTTTTAATTTCCGAGAACATGAAAAGAAACATACCGCTCGTGTATCGTACATTATTTTGTGCGAAGATCGTTTATTACATACCTGAAAGACGAATTTCTAATTAATTGCAATGAAATCTCCATGTTGGTTTCTGTTTAATGATGCCAACTTCGGAACACCAAAATATCTTTCTTCAACATTGTTGCTGTAAAATGTTTTCTGTGTTTACTATACTCCAGGAGGCTGTGAAATACGTCTGTCTCTGTTTTCCCCCAGTCTATAAATGCGAACTTAAAACAAACGGTAAGGTTATGTAATGATTTATTTTTCATTTTAATATTTTAACAATATTATTTATATAACATATTGCAGTAATAACATCGGCATCTGGAATCTCGTTGATTTTTTTCACGGCTTCCTTAATGTTAATTGTATCACGAATGCAATAAGTTTCGTGGAGTAGTAGACTTTACTTAATTTTTGCAAATATTTAAAAACAATAATTAACAGTGCAATTTAGGTGAAATTGCAGTGGTAAGTTTCCAATTTATAATTATTACTATGTAAAACGTCTCTAAAAATAATATGTTAAAAGCAGTAAAATGAATATCGCGCTTAAGCGGTAAGAAGAGGGAAATTGTTATGTGTGTTACGTTGGGAATACTGAATGTGGTATTTCACACTTACCGCGTATTGGTTCTGTGCGGAAAACAAGCAAATACGCACGATCTCGCACAAACGATGTTTCCCTTTCCAGCAGCTGTAATAATTTCAAGTTTCACAGATTTTTCAATTAAGCCATGCACCTTCATGCGAATTCCATTAACTAAGCCAGAGCCCATGTTCGTATTCCTAATGAGCATAACAATTGCACCAACTTTGAGGATGAGTTTGTGTGATGACATTCCTTAGGTGTAATGGAATTCAGATATTCTAATGATATGTTTAACTTTTCTACCGGGTCATCTGTGATGATTGCGTCGACTCTGCAGTACTCCTTGGAATCCCCTGTATTTAAATGCATTACTTCCTTGTCTTGATAACAGTTGTCTTTGAGAGGACACATAATAGATAACTCGGGTCAAATATTCATCAACGATAACAGCATTTAATAAATTACCAAAACGAGGCTGACAACAAAGTTCTTCTTGCATGTACATAAAATTATTTGAAATGTTAAATATATTTTCATCGAGATTACTAGATTGATGTGTTCCATTTTCTAATTGAAGCAACCACTCAGAAAATGGAATCTGGAACATCTTGGGTGGTGACTCATGTGGTGGAGGTACGGGTGGCGGCGGTGATTAAGAATCTGCAACTTCTTGGGTGGTGACTCATGTGGTGGAAGTGCGGATGGCGGCTGTAGTTAAGAACCTGGAACTTTTTGGGTAGAGTTGCAGTCTGTCTCTAGCGGGTTGTGTGGTTCTGCACACAAAACACATGAAAATTTAGTGACATTACTTACAGAATTTTCCGTTTTTTCCAAGATAAATCCAAACATGTAAAGTACAATAAGAGTCACATTTTTTCTTATTTGGAAGCCGACTATGGAGGAGAAGTATAGAGTGGTCATCGGTCTGGTTTTCCGATGTACCGATCGACGAATCCTCGGCGAGGATTGGAGTTACGGCCATCAGAATTAGTATCGTAATAGCGCAATTTAACTACAACAACACATACTGAAAAGGCGATCCTCTTATCTCACACAAGTGTAATATCATGTAATATGTCTTCGTTGACTCTCTCTAGTTCGTCCACTGTAGTTCTTGTAATTTCTAACTCAGTGTTATCTTTCAGATCCTTAAAGTGTATGTCGAGCGATTCCCATTATTCTTCTAGCACTAATGGCACACCAGACGCAATCATAAATCTTCTTCTTCTTTTTTTTTTTTTTTTTTTTTTTTTTTTTTTTTTTTTTTTTTTAAGTGTTCTCATTATAAGGACCTTGGCTGTTATCATTGTTATCAACCCGTTAAAGATTCTAATTGTGCCCGGTAATTTTATCAAATAAGTTTGAGAACTTGTGATAAGAGTTTTTATTAAATAGTATGAAAGGAATTTTTCTCTATTTCGTGTAGCCTGTAACTCAGAAGAGCTGAAGATAGGGAATTTTGAAGTATTTCTCAGTTTCACTGTCTTGATGGTTGCACACCGAAAGAAGGATAAATTTCAAGTATAATTTAAAAATTAGGGCTACACCTAGATGGAAATATACTCTATGGTGACCTGTGCTGATTAAATGAAGTGTTTCCTTTCTTTGTCAAAAATGAATATTTGACAAGTTTTAGGAAACTAGGTAAATATCTTCATAGTAAAGGTGCCTCAGAGAAATCTTCACAAATAAGAATAGTAGTGCAAGACGTGTTTGCAGAGCGGGTATTTAATGTCATGAATAACAGATTATGTAATGATGAGAAGAATGTTTAAGTGTGGAAATACTACAAGCTGAACTTTGTAACGTGGAAAACCTTAAATTACCCCATTATCTCCTATCTTAATTGCCTCATAAGTGGTGACTTCTTGGTATCAATTGTGAGGTTCAGATCAGTCTTCGGACAGTTGTCTAAAAAACAAAAATACATGGGTGGCATTTGGAATTTGAAATGTGCCTCGGAGGGCGTCGAACCTAAAATGTAATTAACACTGGTTTTATAAACTTTCCCCTCAATACCTAAATTGACGTGTTTCTTGTTTAAATTTCATTTAATTGACATAAGTAGTTATTTAGACTAGAAAGTTTTGAAATGGAAGTTCTGTTTACACGTTACTGCGATCTATGTATGAAGACATTTTACTTACCCTGCCTGTTCCTAAAACAGGCGTACAGTCCTTTGACACCTCCAAATGATGGTAGAGTTGGAGGTGTGGACCTGTGACAAAAAAAAAAAGAAAGAAACTAGTAATTAGGCTGTAAGGAGTACACATTATGATCTATGAATACTGAAGAATTGCATACTGTTGTCCTCTGTTCCTTTCTAACGACACGGTAATGGCGCTGTAGTCTATGTATGAAGATATGTTACTTAACCTTCATGTTCTCAGAACAGATTCACAGACCTAACACACCTCGTAACTGTTCTGAAATGAGAATTGTGGACCTGTGAAAAGAAAAGAAACTTGTAATTACCCTGTAAGAAGTAACTGATATCAATATCTCTGTTCTATAAAGCAGCGGTTCCCAAACTTTTTCAGCCACGGAGCCCTATTTGAAGCAAAATTTTCTCCTGGAGCCCCAAGAAATATTTAGTTATTATTTTTTATCTGTCTACGTTCTATGAAACATATTACAAACTCGTGTACACAAGATCCTTCGCACAAGCCCATACGGCCATTCGTGCTATAACTATGCATAGTGTGAAACTTCAAAACAAAAATAATACTACTAATAATAAAATAGTAAAACAACAGTTATTATTGCTACTACCGTTATAATTAATTATCACAATTATAACTAATCTAACTTCATACCAAATTTCACAAAAAATAATAAAAATAAAATAAATGTAAGATATGAAGGAAAAACAGTGAAACACACACACATATACATACATACATACATACATACATACATACATACATACATACATACATACATACATACATACATAAACAATTCAATTCCTTATTGAAACTGCACCAAATAACCCAAATAATAAATATGAAGGTAATACATAAAAAACCATACACACGCAATAAAATACAAATAGAAAAAAAAAGACACAATAAATGCAAAAAGAACATTATCCCCTAATTACCTCATTCGCTCAGTGTTAATACTACTCATTACAACACTAATTAATAACTCTTTCCCTTATTTTCTCGGCTCCCTCCCCCTCGGCCAGTTCCACCCTCAACTGTCGAACTTTTGCCATAAATTTTTCCACACAGTCACAGAATTTAGCGTTATTTAATATATCGTATGTTGCCAAGTGCCCCCTGCTAGATGTAATGAAGGACTCTGGCAGGAATCGTTTCCTCAGAGCTTCTGTGGCTTCACACTCCGATAAAATATGGTGTGATGTCTCGCCTCTACCGCAAAGAGGACATATTCTCGCCCCCTCTTCATTTACGATTTTAAGTGCCCTCCAAGCTCCTAGACGAAACCAGATTAAGCATATTACACACGATACATATACGGAAGGAAGTAAGTTAGAATTTATAAAACAGTTATATTACCGGTTCTTCTGTATGGTTGTGAAACTTGGACTCTCACTCTGAGAGAGGAACATAGGTTCAGGGTGTTTGAGAATAAGGTGCTAAGGAAAATATTTGGGGCTAAGCGGGATGAAGTTACAGGAGAATGGAGAAAGTTACACAACACAGAACTGCACGCATTGTATTCTTCACCTGACATAATTAGGAACATTAAATCCAGACGTTTGAGATGGGCAGGGCATGTAGCACGTATGGGCGAATCCAGAAATGCATATAGAGTGTTAGTTGGGAGACCGGAGGGAAAAAGACCTTTAGGGAGGCCGAGACGTAGATGGGAGGATAATATTAAAATGGATTTGAGGGAGGTGGGGTATGATGATAGAGACTGGATTAATCTTGCACAGGATAGGGACCGCTGGCGGGCTTATGTGAGGGCGGCAATGAACCTTCGGGTTCCTTAAAAGCCATTTGTAAGTAAGTATATACGGAAGTATGAATAATAAGTTATATAAGGCTACATTAATAAAGGAAACAATAGTAAAAAAGTACTGAAGATAATATTATTTAAATCTAAAAAATTATATAACAAGTAGTTAAGATATTTAAAAACATGTTACAATGTTACATATACACCCGAAGTTAATGTGAAGAATATGCCTACTTCTTGCGGTAGAGTTTGTCAATGTCCGGTGTCATAGAAGTCAGTTGAAGACATAATATATCGTATTCTGCGTCCAAACAAGCTCGATATTTTGTTTTTGTTACTGTGTACCTCGAAAAGGTCGTTTCACAAAGGTACGTAGTACCAAACATAATACCAAAAGGTGGTAAGAGATATTTTGCTTCTGAACTTAACATCAAAAGATGCTCCCCTAACGTAGCCCAAAATTCGAGAAGTGGTTTGCCTGACAGTGGCTTTCCGAAACCATGTCTATAAGGACCTCATATTCTGCCGCAGTGAGGGCTGCTGGTTTTTACTTAACTGGAAATGGATCTGCAATCCATTCACATTTCTTTAGAATCGATTCATGAGTGTCCCTTTGAAAGTTTTTTTAGTTGGTTATTTAACGACGCTGTATCAACTACGAGGTTATTTAGCGTCGATGAGATTGGTGATAGCGAAATGGTATTTGGCGATATGAGGCCGATGATTCGCCATAGATTACCAGGCATTCACCTTGCGGTTTGGAAAAACCTCGGAAAAACTTATGAGGTTCAGACCAGTCTTCGGACATTTGACTAAACGAGGGAAAAGTTTATTTAAAAAAGTCATTGCATTATACGGCGTGGAAGGAAATCTATTACATTAATAGACGAAGTCAATGCGAAAAACTTATGTCAATACGTTTCTGATATGTCCAATAATTTTGAGAATATGACATGTAACGTGTTGCAACACTGCAAGGAGTAGCTGTGCTCCTTGAGGTCATCGCTCTGCAGTGGAGGTGACTGCAACTCCAATTATTATTCACTCGGCAAGACTTGCAACAGGAGAACGTACACAAACTTAAGTGTTTACTAGACGTACTGTCTATGGAGTGTTTGAATATTAGGCATAAGAAGAATTCTTTCTTCTAACCTTTATTTTTATGTTTGAGAACAACTGAGATATTTTATGAATTCTTCTGGCACATGGCTCTTCATCTAAAAATCAAGTAACTCATGCTCAAGCAACAAATTAGAAGAGAGAATGTGCCAATGAATGATTAAGAACTAAGGAAGGTGTATAAAATTCTTAGCAACTTTTGTATGGATAGAGCTAAATATGAGTTCTTAAGATAAAGTATATAACCCGAAACTGATATCAATATCTCTGTTCTAAAAAGTAATCTATTATCCAAATATTTTTTTAAAGATTGCTTTTCATGTGAATATTCAGTCATATAACTATTATGAACAGCCTGCAAGGAGTACACACTGTGATCTATGAATACTGAATAATTACTTACGGAAACAGTCTGGCACTTCTCTTGTAGAGAATAGTGGCCTCGGTTCTATAAAAGAAAATAAACCAGTAATAATTATAGGGGAAAAATCACTGGACCAAATATCTCTCTTTCTTCTCAATCTTCTTGTTATATTAATCTTCAGCGGCCTGGTTAGTATTAGAAAGGGGTGTACAGTTAGCATTCAGCATGGAGATATGCCTTCAGTAAAAAGAAGATATAATGCGGTTAATACATGAACAATCTATGAATATTAAGAAAATACGTAATCAGAGACACTAAGTGAAAGTGATTCAATCCAAATTAGAACACTTCTGTTATCTTATCCTTAGAGTTGCAGTTGGAAATAATTGATTTTTCACATACTGCACTATTCAAAAACACGTAAAATAACGAGAACTTCCGCACCTTTAACAGTTACTTAAACTCTGAACAGAATCCGAAGATTCGTAAATTCCCTGCGCAACTGATTTTTAGTTTCACATGCATATTTAAACCATTTTCTATTGAAAGAACTTATTCACCAATGATTAATGGTCAATTTGTCCGATGATAACATGCATGCTATGCTTAGATTTGTTTCTTCTAATAATGTTCTCCAGAAGTAATAACATCGATGCGATGAAGAAATCAAAGGACTGATTCTTGTGAAGCTCGCATCCATATTTTTAAGGCTCATGAGAGAAACCAACTTAAACATCATTTACACTAATGCTTTTTCTATTTCATACAAAAAACCAAAGTATCTATATTATACATCATTCATTATTTCAAGCCTTGCGATTTGCACTAATACAGCGGGCTTTTGAGACATCCGGTATAATCCAAAACAGATAGTCTATCGGTATCTATGTTATAAAATCAAATCTATTTTATAAATTTTTTTTCATTTAATACCTTTCATATGGTGATCCAGTGACACAACTTTTAAATATCTATGTACTATAAATAATATGTTACTGTAAATTGGTATATTCTGAAGTAATTTACAATATGCGCCATTACAATTGCCACTAGATCTGGGTGGTATAACTCCTATAAAGAGAAAATAAAGCAATGATAATTATGATGAAAATATATCAATGGCTCAGTATTTACCAGTAAGAGATACTGATACTAATTTATTACCAATCCTAATAACAATAAAGAAAAGAATCTACAGCTATCTTCCATCTGAACACTTTTATTTTCTTATTCTATGAATTCTTCTGGCACATTGCTCTTCACCTAAAAAATCAAATAACTCATGCTTAAGCAACAAATTTCTGAAGAGAATGTGTCAATGAATGATTAAGAACTAAGGAAGTGTGTAGAATGGAGACTATTACTCTTAGAAACTTTTGTATGGATGGAGAAAAATAAAAGTACTTAAGATAAAGTTTATATTCCGAAACTGATATCAATATCTCTGTTCTAAAAATTAATCTATTATCAAAATATTTCTTTAAGATATCTTTGCATGTAAATATTCAGTCATATAACTATTATGGGCAGCCTGTAAGGAGTACACACGATGATTTATGAATACTGAAGTATTACTTACTGTCACCGTCTGGCTCTTTTGTTGTATTTTGTAATGGCCTCCGTTCTATAAAAGAAAATAAACCAGTAATAATTATGGGGAAAAAATCACTGGACCAAATATCTCACTCTCTTCTCAATCTTCTTGCTATATTAAGCTTCAGCGGCCTGGCTAGTATGAGAAAGGGGTGTACAGTTAGCATTCAGCATGGAGATACAGAAGTCTGCGTTCAGTAAAAAGAAGATGTAATGCGGTCAATACGTGGACAATCTATGAATATTAAGAAAAAAAGTAATCAGAGACATTAAGTGAAAGTGATTCAATGATTCAATCCAAATTAGAACCCTTCTGTTATCTTATCCTTAGAGTTGCAGCTGGAAATTATTTTTTCACATACTGCACTATTCAAAAACACGTAAAATAACGAGAACTGCCGCACCTTTAATAGTTACTTAAACCCTGAACAGAATCCGAA
The DNA here is from genome assembly GCF_040183065.1 of Periplaneta americana. Taxonomy (NCBI): domain Eukaryota; kingdom Metazoa; phylum Arthropoda; class Insecta; order Blattodea; family Blattidae; genus Periplaneta; species Periplaneta americana. The sequence goes on from NC_091131.1 coordinate 182,160,083, forward strand.
GATTAGTAAATTCCCAGCGCAACTGATTTCCAGTTTCACATGTCATTTTTTATTGAAAGAACTAATTAAGTAATGATTAGTGGTCAATTTGTCCAATGATAACATGCGTGCTATGCTTAGATATGTTTCTTCAAATGATGCTTCTCCAGAAGTAATAAGATCGATACGAGGCAGAAATCAAACAACTGATTCTTGTGAAGCTTGCATCCATATGTTTAAGGCTCATGAGAGAAACCAATTTAAATACATTTTACACTACTGGTTTTTCTATTTGAAACAAAACCTGAAGCATCAATATTATACAAAATTCATTACTTCAAGACTAGCGATTTGCACTAAGACACTGGACTTTTGAGAATCCGCTATAATCCACAATTGATAGTCTATCAGTATCTATGTTATAAAATCAAATCTATTTTATAATTTTTTTTTATTGAATACCTTTCATATGGTGATCCAGTGACACAACTTTTAAATATCTATGTACTATAAATAGTATATTACTGTAAATTGGTAAAATCGTGAAGTTACTTACAATAAGGGCCATTATCTGACCCAGACACTCGGGATGGTATAGGTCCTATAAAAAGAATATAAAGCAATAATAATTATGCTGAAAATATATCATTGGTTCAGTAATTGCCAGTAAAAGTTAATGATACTGATTTAATACCAATCCTAATAACAATGAAAAAAGAATCTACAGCTATCTTCCATCTGAACACTTTTAATTTCTTATTTTATGAATTCTTCTGGCACATTGCTCTTCAACTAAAAATCAAGTAACTCATGCTCAAGCAACAAATTTCTAGAGAGAATGTGCCAATGAATGATTAAGAACTAAGGAAGGTGTGTAAAAGGGAGACTATTGCTCTTAGCAACTTTTGTATGGATGGAGCAAAATAAAAGTACTTAAGGTAAAGTTTATAATGCGAAACTGTTATCAATATCTCTGTTCTAATAAGTAATCTATTATCAAAATATTTCTTTAAGATAGCTTTCCATGTGAATATTCAGTCATATAACTATTATGGACAGCCTGCAAGGAGTACACAATATGATCTATGAATACTGAAGAATTACTTACTGTTATTGTCTGCTCTTTTATGTTGATATGATATATGATATGATATGATATGATATGATATGATATGATATGATACGATACGATACGATACGATACGATACGATACGATACGATACGATACGATACGATACGATATGATATGATATGATATGATATGATATGATATATTCTAGATACTTATTTGCTTGATAAATTAACGTAAGAAAATAAAAGTTGTTAAGATAAAGTAAATAATCCGAAACAGATATTTCTGTTCTAAAAAGTAATCTATTATAAAAGTATTTTTTATAGATTGTTTTGCATGTAAATATTCAGTCATATAACTATAATGGACAGTCTGTAAGGAGTACACACTATGATCTATGAATACTGAAGAATTACTTACTGTGACCGTCTGGCTCTTCTCCTCTATTTTATAATGGCGTCCGTTCTATAAAAGAAAATAAACCAGTAATAATTATAGGGGAAAAATCATTGGACCAAATATCTCACTCTTTTCTCAATCTTCTTGTTATATTAAGTTTCTCCAGCCTGGTTAGTACGAGAAAGGGGTGTACATTTAGCATTCACCATGGAGATACAGAAGTCTGCGTTCAGTAAAAAGGAGATATAACTTACAATTAAAAGCCTGAATTATTTTTCGTCAAGTTTTTCGTATATTTCGTTATATACTAATTAAATGGATGTAACTGAACACAACAATGCTTTTGTTTTCAATTGTTGAAGCGAATATGTGGAATTACAGGGCGTTACCATATGGTAACGCTAGGTCATTATGTTGTCAAATCTTAAAGAATGAGTTGTTGCCTTATAATGACATCTTTCAAGCAATTTATTGAACTTAACTGAAGTTTAGCACAAAATAATATATTCATCACTCATTCAGTGTTCTTCCCAAGGACAGATCTTTCACTGCAAACCCAGCATTCTCCAATGTTTCCTATCTTCTGCCTTCCTGTTTGTCTTCTCGTATGATCCATATATTTTCATGTCGTATATCATCTGATATCTTCTTCTGCTCCGAACTCTTTACCATTCACTCCCGTTCACCATTCCTTCCAGTGCATCCTTCAGTAGGCAGTATCTTCTCAACCAGTGATCCAAACAATTCCATTTCTTCTTCCCCATCAGTTTCAGCATCATTCTTTCTTCACCCACTCTTTCCAACACGGCCTCAATTCTTATTGCCTATCCACTTAACACGTTCCATTCTTCTCCTTATTCACATTTCAAATGCATCTATTCGTTTCTCTTCACTTCGTCGTAATATCCACGTTTCTGCCCCACACAATACCACACTCCATACAAATAATACAAAAATAAGAAAATTACTTTCACAATACCTGAACAAATATACATAATAGAATTATTGTCACAAAATACTCGTATGAACAAAACACATTTTCGTAACATAACGTTTTACATAAATTTTTTGTGTGATTTTCACATATTTCCGTAGTAAGGTAAAACATTTCTTATGATATAACAAAAAACATGAGCTACATCAAATTTTGAGGAAGCTGTATGTCGGAAGAGCATTCTCACTAGCACATCGCTGTCTTTTGTTTCCGAGTATCGGAATCACTAATGTTCCATTCCATCGTAACTTATATAATCAGATGTTCTGTGAGTAACGTCCAGAAAGTAAGTTTATCCGGAGCCGTTTACAGAATAGAAAACACAATTTCATGAAAAGATTTATTGGAAGAGATGCAGCAATTGTTGAACTATTTTTCAACATATTTCCCACTGGAACTGAGAGATTTGTCACACCACAACTTTTGTCCCACGTAGAAGTCTCCCGCCTGGAATTGGAACCATTGTGTGACAGCCGTTTGCACCTCTCTGTTGATACCACGTTAACAAAAAGTCTCAATTCAGGTGGAAATATGTTGAAAAAATAGCTCAACAATTCCTGTATCTGTTCGAATAAATCTTTCCATAAAATTGTATTTTATTTCTTCAAACGGCCCAAGGGAAACTTACTTTTTGGACACGTCTCGTAGCTCCAATGTCGCTGTATTTGGAAGTAGACGGTCACCCCTTGCCTTTTGGGATGCTCCCCGACTTCTTCAAATCAACCATTTGAATTCTAATTCATTCAATGGTGAGTCAGATGTTCTTCTTTGCTGCCAAGCATTTTGTATAGCTACATCTAACAACCATGTGAACATGGGCTGAAACAGTTTTTACTTACTGGGTGTTCAGTTCAAAGTGTGTCATGGCTCGCTGTATGCCGTCATGTGGCTAGCCGATGAGCCTAGAGAATTCAGTCTTCCTATACTTCCGCAGAGGTGTATAACCTATGAGGCAGAGAAGTTGCCTAACAAGTACGGCGTTCATTCTGAAGAGTACGTACCGATACGTACGGTAACGCCGGTAGTGGCAGGAATGTGAACTGTTTGGAAATACGTACTGTCGGGATATGGGGAGAGGGTTAAGACGATTACTTACGTATTTGTTGACATTAACTTCGACGGTCAAAATGGACACGGAGCATTTTATTTGTGTTGTGGAATGTTACCGTACGCAACCAATGATAACAAATACCCTGCGTACGACTTGCCGGCGCAAAACACAGTTCGAAAGAGGTTATGGTAGCACACAGACCGTACAGACCGCCATCTGTTGCTATGACGTTCAAGTTATACCGTACACGTTCTCAAGTTCAGATTGAAGAACGCCTTAAATAATAGGCAACTTCTCTAACATATAAGCTGAAACTCGCTTCAAATCGGTGACCCAACAACAGTGACGTCATGACACACTTTGAAATGAACATCCAGTAGATAAAGCGAATTTGTATAATAAAAAGAAAATTTGTCACATCTCTGTCTTTGAAAGTCACTCTTTGGAGAAATCGATTGAACTGTTGTAACATACTGTTCTATCCACTTACGTTTCCCTGATGGCACCATTTCCACACATTGCAATGTTGACGGTATCATTCTCTTTCTATCAAGATGACTCTTCAACATCCTCTTCTTCTATAAAAGGAATATGATCTGGTGTACCTATTCTGTCGCTATTAACAAAAATAACCCCAGCTTCAGTACTCGGTTTCCTTCCACTTAGGTTGTCGAACATGCCACCCTCTACATCTGCAGAGTTCTCGTCAGATACAGAGTTGGGCTTTGGTGGCTGTATGTAGAATGCTCTAATTTTTCGTTTTGGAATTCCAAAAGTATCTCATGCACTTTCACGCACTGTTAGTAGCAAGAGAGCACAAAGAATGAGTGACAACATATTAGCCTAGCGTTACCATATGGTAACGTAAGAAACAATGTACTATATCCACAACAATATTATGGATTATAAACTTGTGCTTGATGTACATGAATACTAAATCAGCAATAAGTAAAATACCACAACTAACATTACAATCAAATTAATCAAAGTAACAAATAAATTATCTTACTTCTTGTTGCTCTCCAAAATTGCTGCTGAGAAAGCTACATCTAAATCGCGCAGCTGCTCTTGCCCAACTGGTATAATAAATTTGTAATTTCATAATGTAATAAGAAAGAACCGATCATGTAGCTTGGATTCACTAAGAAAAACTCCAGTTTTATTAATTAAGGATGTGTATGAAGCAAGTTATATTCCTTTCCGCACTGTGTTACCATATGGTAACGCTAGGTTAAAATGGGTGCGGTTAATACGTGGACAATATATGAATATTAAGAAAAAAAAAGTAATCAGAGACACTAAGTGTAAGTGATACAGTCCAAATCACTTCCCTTCTATTATGTTATCCTTAGAGTTGCAGCTGGAAATAATTGATTTTTCACATACTGCACTATTCAAAAACACGTAAAATAACGAGAACTTCCGTACCTTTAATAGTTACTTAAACCCTGAACAGAATCCGAAGTTTCGTAAATTCCCTGCGCAACTGATTTCAGTTTCACATACATATGTAAACCATTTTCTATTGAAATAATTAATTAAGCAATGATTAATGGTCAGTTTGTCTGATGATAGCATGCGTGCTATGCTTAGACTTGTTTCTTCAAATAATGCTACTCCGGATGTAATAAGATCGATGCGATGTAGAAATCAAAGGACTGATTCTTGTGAAGCCATCCGTTTCTTCTTTCTGATCTGCTTCAGCATCTTTCCGTCTTCATCCTCTCTTTCCAACCCAGCTTCTTTTCTTATTATGGTTGTCCATTTCATATGCTCCATTCTTCTATACACATTTCAAATGTTTCTAGTCGTTTCTCTTCACTTCGTCGTAATGCCCATATTCCATGTTTGCAGTTTTTATTGGTAAAGATAAATGCGGTAGCTTCCCGTTGCTTTCCGCACACCACTCTCTCTTTAGCACCTTAAGAGCTGCCAGGGGACCCCAATGTGGGGGTGATGAGAGTGCATTTGACTAATTATACCTCCAAGATTATGAAAATTGTTATGGATTTTCTCAAAACACAGAAGGCAGGACAATCTGTCTTCTCGAAACAGAATGTAACTTGAATCCTCAGTAATATATTTGTTAAATTCTTTAGCTAATACTAGTATTTCAAAGGTTCAAGACGTCCTTCTTCTTGCTGACTTTGGCCAAGACGCTGTGTTCAATTTTACTTGGATAGAAGTCTGATGTTAATACCTCAACTTCAACTTGATGACCAATGTAGGTGTCCGCCACTGATAGCAGTAGGTCTAATTTGTTGTTTGATTTTCTTTAAGCCACCACGCATTTGATTGTAATTTCAGCCTAGATCATACACCCAGATTGCTCGGCGTTACAGGCTTTCACGGTAACATCTTTTGTCAGATGTACTATGCTGCCATCTAGTTGTTACATAAGGAGTCACGTCATAACTCCCATTTGAATTGCATTAGCCACTGTAATGCCATGTCGTGTTCGTTTACGGCGGACGGGTGGCGATCCTGGCGGTTGTTCTCTTCAAAGTGCAAGCGATTTTAACATAAGAATGAGCAATCTATATGTGATCTGAAATTTTAGATAATTGGAATGTAATAATGAAATCAATTAAATGGTTCAGAGCCAAAGTGAGCTAAGCGCCACATATTGAAAACAGAAAAAACAAGGGTTAATATTAAGTGATTATCATAATATAATGAAATATATATAGCAAGTAATAAAACTAAATGTGTCACTCTTCATTAAACTATGGTGTTCACTTAATTTTAACTCTTGCTTTCTCCTTTTTTAATAAATGGCGCTTGGCCCACTATGGCTCTGAACCCTTCAATTTATCCTTAAAATATTATTACTATTTCATTACTACACATCTCTTTTAACAATTTCATATCTTGTTATTGGAATTAGTTTCATTATTACACTTTAAAACTCGGTATCATGCACATAGTACAATTCGCACCACTTCTGTTCCATTGTAACCTCCGCTCATGAGGATCTTTATTAGATTTCTGCGCTGTAGTATTAAGTTATTATTCTTCTAATATGCATTTCACATTGCTGATATAAATATAAAATGCAATCTAGTCGACGTATGTTGCGTGTTCTATTCTGATTGGCGTTTATCGACGTTTAATGTTAGAGAGCGAATATCGCGAAGGTCACATTTTTCATTCCCTTATAACTTGCAGCCATAATCAACGTTTGCTGAAACTGATTTCACAGGAATACGCATAATGAGAATGGTAACATCATGTAACCACCAAGAACTCGAGTAACAACGTCAGGACGATCAGTGGGTTCTTCATGTGAGAGTAATGCTGTAACTATTTCAGGTTATTGCGGATTGCAGGTGGAAGTTAAGAAAATGTCAGGTTTGTCATCCTTTCGAACAAATTATATTTTGTGCAACAATTTTCCAGTCAAAAATTCATATAATCCGCGTCACTATCTTTAACATTAAGCAAAACTGAACGCAAGTACATTTATAAATTAAATTTATTTTACGTTTAATAACCTATGACAGTTGTCAATGTTTAACTATGTAGTTTTTAAATGATTATTACACTTTTACTACGTCATACTACTTTTGACTAATAAAACGGTACGAAAGGGCGTCTCTCGTTGCCTCTCTCTATAGCACCACTTTGAAATGTCTAATCGTCAGACATTTCATAATATGTGTGAGTGGCCGGGATTATAGCGTTAAGATCATGTATTGTTTCTAGGTGTGCTCTTTGATTTTCTTAGAAGCAAAGGAACTAGAAGCTTCTTCAGACATTATCTGAACCACATTAATAGTCTAGTTCAGCGATGGGGAAAAGTAGCTGTTCCCTTCCCCTCAATCATAGTTGAACCCTTCCCATTGCTATATCTTTTCCCGTCCACTCCGTCACAACAAGGCTGCGAGTATCAGTCCCACAGCAAAGTAAAAAGAAACAGACGAATGAGAATATAAGTACTTTTGCGTTCCTCGAAATAACAAAGCATTGTGTTTGTTGTGCAACAAGGAGGTATTCTGCTCCTTGTTCAGTGTGTTCTGGCATTTTAATTCTCTCCATGAACAGAATTATAGTGAGAAGAATTTGGCAGATAAATATTTGAATTTGTATTTATATCGTGGAGACATTATTATAACAGAAATCCTGATATTACAGTATCGTGAAGGTTTTGTGTAGTCGTTTTACAAATTAAACGCTAATTTATGTCCTTTTAAATAGGGTCATATCGCAATAAGATAAGAAATTGGAAAAATTAAAACATCCATTAAAAACCAAAGACGAGCCAGGGTCAGTTTGTTTATGTATGTATGTATTTATATACACTGCAAGTGGGCAAGACCCGGTAGCAGTGGTATTCGCAATATAAGCAATACACAATAAAATGCTAAGCAATACACAATAAAATTAACAGTACACAATACAATTTTACAATACATGTACAATTTCATACACAATACAATAAAAATAAACAATACAATTTAACACAATAATAATAAAACATAAATAAAATACCTAATTAAAATAAAATACTTACAAACATACTTCGTGTTAGCCATCTTTTCTCGAAACATATAGCAGAGAAATTTAGGTGTTCTCGGAAGGGAGTAACAACTTCGGCCCAAGGTTTTATAACATGATCATAGCTAAATTCCTAAACATAAAATTGGCTAATACTCCTTATTTAAAAAAAACAATTAAAATTGCTGTTAAGGGAGAAAATTTAAAGTTGAATTATTGTGATATCTGCGTTTTTTCTTCTTCTTTTTTAATTTATACACTGTTATTTAAAATGTCTTAACATTACAGTATGTGGAATGCTTCCTGAGCACGAGTATCTAACTTATTCTTTTTGGGGGTGCTAGAGTGTATGCATATATATATATATATATATATATATATATATATATATATATATAATCTATTTGTATCTTTGTTCCAGCAATAAAGTATTATTATTATTATTATTATTATTATTATTATTATTATTATTATTATTATTATTATTTCTTTGTAACATTATTCATATACTTGCTAATTATTCGTGCTATCAGTTCGTCTGTTGCAAGAAATGTATTTGCATTCTACAGGGACATCACTTTATTTTTACCAACATTTTTTACATTAATCTGGCTATATTCGGAAACACTGTTACCCCCCTTCCATTATAGGAGTTTGGTGTTACTAGTGCAATATAATATAAACAAATCATTTTACTAGCTATAGAAGGAGAGAAAAGTAGTGTATCCATTTATGTTACAGGGAAATACAGTATTACGATTTTCAATTTGATCATTACTTTTACAGTATTTTATCAAAAAACAGTAGAATAGTAACCATTTTTTTTCACAAACTCAACTCTTCAGGAGGTTATATTCATTATGTAATGTCTACTTTATTCAGCATATTACTAACCTAATTTATTCCTGAGAATTTTGTGAGCACTTCCGTAAGAAACCCCAATTTCTACAGCTAACTTCTTGACCGACTTATTACGACCTCGCTGCATCCTTTCTCTAGCATCTTCTGTCACCTTTGTTGGCCATCTTACACTTTTCTTCCTTTCTGTACACTCTGTTGCTCTAAATTTATCTACCAGATTAATGACATTTCTACGAAAATATTCCGTAATGATATAATCAGGAAAATGTGAAAAAAAACTGTTGTTCACATTCTATATATTGTAATTCCAGTTTCCATCATCGTCCTTCATACCTACAAACAGTAAAACAAAACTCTTGTTTAAATAATGCTGTTAAGTACCGCACCATATTATAGGCTACCGTACTTTCGGTAACTCTGATCTTCACTTGTGCTCAGTCCACACAGATAAATTCAGTTATGCTACACACTATACCTGTGTAAAAATAAACTTCAATAATATAAGCTCTTTCTTCTATAGAAAATGCAACATATTTGTGAAACACACTGTACTCACTACTGTTTATTTCACTGCTAGCAACAGCGGCCGTAAGTTTGTGTGACTGACGTTAGCAAGGACATTAGTGGAAGGGGTGGGAGTCAAGTATATTTAGAAACGCGGGTACAATAAAAATTGAAGTAAAAATAAAAATGTGTCCCTGTATTTACTTCGTTCATTACTAGACTTCGTGGAATTGCCACGAGAATCGCAAGGTTTACTGCGCACGCAGTATAGACTGTATGAGAAGGGGGCGTCCAAAGGATGGAGTATGCCTCTAATGTAAACACTTAGCAGTATACTGCGGTTACAATACAGCCTATATCCTGCATTCAAGAAATATAATGAATGATCATTGAAGTAGGAACTGTCTAAAGATGTAAATACACAATTATTTTATAGTGAGATATATTAACTCTTAAAATTTAATGATTTAATGTAAGATACTCACATCATCCTTGAGTATGTGCATTGCAGTGAAGAGTTACGTACATTTTGAGCGACTGCAAAGTAACCTCCTCCGATGGTCACTTAAACAGTTTTTTATTTTGGGAAAATGTACGTTCAACATCACACGATGTAATACGTACCATATCTGAAGAACGGAAAGTCACTACTTTTCAGTACACCAACTTCAGATATCTTGTCGTGACCTGATGGTACATCATTTATAATACGAAGTTGTGAATAGGCAGAATATTTAGCAATAATGTTTCTCAACTTACATTTCACTTTTTCTGAAATTAGTGAATTGTTATTTTGGATAACGGTTTGTGACACTTTATCCACTATATTAAGGGCTTCTGAGTTGTAGTTTAGACGATTGTAACAGGATGATGCTTTTGGACACGATTTAAAAATTAGAATCAATAACAGAATATCTTCCAATAGCTGTTTAGAAGGCAATGATTTTACAGCTGCAACAACGGAGCTGTCTGTGCTATCCAAATCATCAATTACCTCCATTATTTTGCCGTAATGTTCTGCATATTAATTAACAGCATCCAACCACGTTCCCCAACGGGTCAAGACGGTCTGCGGGGGTAAGGGTATTCCAGGGAAAATTATTTGAAACAGCAACACTCTCATTGCAATATGTTTGATTGAATTCTTGTTTGCACTGAAAAAATTTTAAGCTTTGACAGTTCCAACCACAGTAATGCAAAAACAAGTGCTTATATAGGTATACATTATCTTTAGCTGCTCTATCTATTTGGACCGGTCACAACTCTTAACATGAACTGCTGTTACTACGAGACCGGGCGGTCGCTCACCTCCTCTATATTACCGTACATCGGCAACCTGATTGCATGCTGCGTGTGGCAATTCAACGAAGCATATTCATTACTCATTCGATCTGTTTACTGAATGAAGTACACAATTATTATTTTCGTTCTATTTATGTAAATACATTTTAATTACTATAATGCTTATGTTGTCCTATTAACATTTATCAACACAAAATTAGTTTAGGTCAGGAGTATAACAACACAACTATTACATCGCGTTTCTACTGGGTTACGCCACTACACAGCTTTGTACTCTCCTTGTAAACAATCAAACCCGGAAACGACGAAATACGCCTGACCTTGATGTTTTAGATGTGGAGTGAAAGTTGCTGATTATGTTCGTTCCACCCCTTTTCCCCATCGCTGATCTCGTTGTTAGTTTAGTCCCAAATATTCCTCACATTTAACATCACAAGCAAATGTTCACAACCAGAGAAAAATACATTGCAAACTAAAGGCCCTATTTCCTTTTTTATAGACGCGTTCCTCCGCCTACAGATCCCAACTCTTATAAGCTGACGCGAATTTATTAGCCCTGTTAAATCACCCTATCGCTCACACTTCACAATGCTTCAAATTGTGTAATAACTTACCCCTTTTCTTGCGGGGCGCTCCTCTTCACACTTTTTAAATCGGCTAAGACAGCGCCCCATGACCTTGTAACTGTAGCAGGGAGCGACAAATATTTCTACTACTTGACAGACTGAGATTGGTGCACTATATTACACACAACACGAACAAACACATTACACCCCAATTACAGAATGATGTGTACTGTCAAATATAGTAATGAATTTCAATGTCTCAATTTGAGTTGCCCACACGTAGTTTAATATTTAACAAAACATTCAGTCATATTACATAACATATCGCCTGTACTTTATATTTTATTAAAAAATCTTCTAAATAAAAGGTGAAGTTTCGTTGATAGATAAATTGAAGGCCCACAAGTATTTAATAGCAATAGTGATATCTTTATCGTCACATCTTCTACTTGCCTGCCTTCTTTACCTCTATGGAAATATATTTCATATTCATTACTATTAGAGGCAGAGTAAAGCACAGGCCATAATGCGGCCCAAAAAAATTAGATCAACGTAGAATATCCCAACCCTATAGAGAATCGTACTCTTAACTTGAACGCTATCGTCGTCCATCAACGTTTCCATTGAAGTAACGGATATACATTCATTATTTCTAGAAAAAGAGATCTAAATTTTTAGTATTTACCTTCAGTATTAACGTCTGTCTTATGAAAAATTCTCAAATTATCTGCTTACACTTTATATTATCAAGCAAAAGAGCTCTTGAGTTATATACACTTTCGAGCTTATCTCGGTCTGTTCTTCCATATACTAAAAGGGCCAATGTCTGTTGCAGTTAATGTGGAAGGTACAAGCCAATGTCATAAGTTCACTGTACAAAATAAGAAAACTTCAAACCCATTTATCTCAAAACTAACATTTTTGACATTGGCCCTACAATATGTTTATGGTAGTCAGTCTTCTCCATTCTTGTGCATGCCATGGTTACGACATAAAACAATTACAGAATGATGTGTACTGTCGAATATAGTAATGAATTTCAATGTCGCAATTCGAATTGCCCACGCGTTACTATTTAAAATAATATTCAGTTATATTACATAATATATCTCCTGTACTTAGTATTTTATTCACAAATCTTCAAAATAAAAGGTGAACTTTCGCTGTTAGATAAAATGAAAACCCACAGGTATTTAATAGCAATAGTGATATCTTTACCGTAATATCTTCTACATGCCTCTCTTCTTTACCCTTATGGAAATAATGGCATACGCTATTGTGCGGCCGAAAAAATTAGATCAACGTAGAATATCCCAACCCTATACAGAATCGAACTCTTAACTTGAACGCTATCGCTCGTCCATCAACGTTTCCATTGAAGTAACGGATAGACATTCATTATTTCTAGAAAAAGAGATCTAAATTTCTTGTACTTACTTTCATCTTGCTGCTTTTCTATACAATGTCGTAACCATGGTATGCACAATAATGGAGAATACTGACTACCAGAAACATATTGTAGCTGCAGTATGTTTGTCGCTAGGCAACTATAATGAGTAAAATCACTATTCTGTTAAGCAAAATTTTAGTTTCTTCCTATCTATCACATTCATTCATTCATTCATTCATTCATAGTGTCCTGTACAAGAGTAGGTCTTTGACTACAAACCCAGCATCCTCCAATATTTTCTATTTCCACCTTCCTGAAAGTATATATAAAAAAATAAGTATCCAGTATTTTATTAACTGATAGTATGCATCAAAACGAGAAAACAATGTCTAACAAATATGGGTCCCACAACACATACTTTCTGAGATCTGAACACTTGTTCATAGGAGGAGCTCAATGTGGCGACCATTCATGGCAATGCATTGCTCTGTCCTTCGGCGAAAGGAATCACACACTCTTTGAAATTGACCTGCTTGTTCTTGTATGTGATGACACGCATTGAAGACGGGGTTCTATAGTGTCTCCACATAGCTAATTGAAGCGGCGTAGACCAATTCCTTTGTCTTTTCCCATAACCAAAAGTCTAGGGTTGCGGTCGTCGGGCTAGCGTCTCTAAGCAGCAGTGTGCATTCGTGACTGCTGGAGGGTATGCTCTATACTTCCTGCTGCTCGACGGGGCAAATCATGTTGCTCCTCTTACCCTTTACCCATTTCAGCGAGTGCTGACGACCACTGGTCTAAGGGATTTAGATTTTGGCAACGTGCAGGCCAGGGGCGGCTCCTTTTTAAGGGTCATTGGGGCCCGGTCCCGGTCCCGGTCCCCATTTTTGAGAACGTGAATTACAATACAGTGCATTAAATTTCATATTAAAGTCATCTTTCTTAATGCATTTCAAATACAAAAAATATATTATTCATTGACGGAATTCTGCGAGAGAATGGACTGACTGGGCCCGTCAGAGTCCGCCCTGTACGTAGTTCATTTTAGCACTAAAGGTTAGGCTGTAACATAGTAGTTCTTCCCGTCCCTTTCCCCAGCACCCTCGCACTCTTCTAGCTTTACGTAGGGCCGGTCCTACTGCTGTTCAATTCTGTCTGTAGTATTGTGTTAAAATTGAAGTTCTACAGGGACATCATTTTATTTTTACTTACATTTTTAATATTAACCTGGCTATACTTTTGAATTAACGGATCGAGAACCGGAAACACCGTTTGCTACTCCCTTCCACGACTGGAGTTCGATGATACTGGCGTAAAATACAAACAAATCACTTTGCTAGGTAAAGGAGGGAAGAAAAGTAGTTCATCCACTTACGTAAACTAGGAAATATCGCAATTTTGAGTTCGATAATTTTCATTAGGTTTTTGTTTAATCAAAATACAGTGTTTTTACTCACGAACTGAGCTAACCACGCGAATGTACAGTATTCATTATGCAGTGTATATTATTGGCTACTGTCTACAGCACATTAGCTAAAATATAGAGAATGAAGTTAAATTGAAAAATAATCATAATATGGATATTTGAACACATTTTTGAATCTGGTGGCCGTTCATTTCGATACATTCTTCAGTTATTTTGTGCATATTATCGCACGATAAACAATTGTATCTAATTCCAATTATTACCTGTTTCGTTCTCCGTACTAGTAACTCAAGTTGAAATAATTCTGTACCTACTCTATAAAAGAGTGCCTTACGTAGTGTAAATTGAATCTTCACTTCTGGCAGACCCGCAGAGATAAAATTATTTAGACATGCTATATATTGTGCTCAAAGTGATTATGTCGCAGGATCGTAGAAAGGGAGGAAATCACGTGACAGTTAATTACTCAACAAGGCCCTTTTATTTAAGTTATTTTAAACAGTTGTGTAATATTAAGTAGACGTCCAATTCCTAACAGAAGTTATTGTTTTCAGAAAAGATCTTAGACAGCCCAGCCACTAGCCCTTACAGAGGGGCGAGTAGAAGCAAGTGGGGGAAATCGGGATGCGACGTAGGCAAACGGACGACAGTACCTGTGCGAAAATATGATTGAATATTGAAAGCTCTTTCGTCACTGGAAAACGCGAACATATTTCTGAAACGTACTATACTCACTAACTCACTGCGGTCTTGGTTCTGTGTGCAGGACAGTTGGCACGTCGTTAATAGAAGGGGTGGGAGTGAAGTATATTCAAAAACTCAGGTACAATAAAAATGTGATATAAAATAAAATGATGTCCCTGTATAATACAGTAAGTTCAACGTAAATTGCATGTGAGTGTATGTACAGCTTTTAATGTGGATAAGTACGTTTACAAAACTGTATACAACATCACACCATTAATTAAAAGTATTATAAATTGTGCAAAAGTGTTTGAAAGAATGAATACAGTAGACCAGGGCTGGGCACCGAGAGCGAATCCAGACTCTAATCATATCCCAAACGAGTATACAGGGTGTTTCAGAATTCAATCTAAGATATTGAAGGGGTTTTAGAGGGGTCCTAGGTAAGTATTTACAGATGGAGAACTAGTTCAAACTTGCACATAATGGCGTGAAATATTTCCTGTCCCAGCATTCCACTGAAAGAATCTGCACGTGACATAGTGATATATTTGAAAATATGTCCGATACAATATTGCTATGTCTGTGTCCCATTAATAAGTACACACTGTATATGGTTTCTATCAGAAGATAAGGTGGAAAGTTCAAAATTCAGCAGGAACATTTTTAACTTAAAGGTATGCTACTTTAAATTAGTGTTGTAACATTAAAAAGCCATACTGTAGTTATTTTGTAATGTACGTAATAATGACGATATTGTTTAGAAGGGTGAAGAAGGAATTTAGTTTGATTAATGCTATCAATTTCTCTAGACCAGTCACGTATGTTTACCAATTAACTTGTAGTGTACACAAATTGCGCATACCATTATTACGTTCAATACTCCCTCTGTTCCAAAATATGGTATAGAAAGATATGATTAATTCTGTTCCAAAATATGCTATACATTTGTTAAAATTCTCAGTAATATACTGTAACTTTAATACACCTTCTAGATACTTATTTGTTTGATAAATTAACGTAATAAAAAATAAAAAATTAGGTACATTTCATTCTCTATAATGGCAAATTAATATAAGAAAATATAAACATTTTTGAGAGGCAAATTAACATAAAAACTACAATAAATTATAACCTATTTTTGTAATATTGTTGAGCCTTAGATGTATTCAAAATTGACTGGGTTGGTGTTACATTTTCTGCAACAGGAACACCATAGCAGGTGTCCACTTGATTTCTGATCATAATGAACTATTTAAATATTATAGTTTGATGCACTACAGAAGAATAGAAACATTCACAACTGCACTCTCTGACAGTGCCTTCACTACTGAACAGAATACCACACAGCGAAACACGGAATTTAGTTTGATTAATACATATCCATTACGCTGGACCAGTCACAGTAGGTTTATCAATTAACTTAGATTGTACACAAATTGTGCATACCGTTATTCGTTTAATACTCCCTCCGTTCCAGAATATGGTATAGAAAGAAGTCATTAATTCTGTTCCAAAATATGGTATATGTTTGTTAAAGTTCTCAGTAATACAATGTACCTTTAATATATATTCTAGATACTTATTTGCTTGATAAATTAATGCAAGAAAATAAAAGTTCTTAAGATAAAGTATATAATCCGAAACAGATATCTCTGTTCTAAAAAGTAATCTATTATAAAAGTACTTTTTAAAGTCATATACTTATTATGGAGAACCTGTAAGGAGTACACACTATGATCTATGAATACTGAAGATTTACTTACTGTTACTGTCTGTCCCTTCTCGATTATGTGATAATGGCCTCTATTCTATAAAAAGAAAATAAACCAGTAATAATTATAAGGAAAACACCATTGGACCAAATATCTCACTCTCTTCTCAATCTTCTTGTTATATTAAGCTTCAGCGGCCTGGTTAGTATGAGAAAGGGGTGTACATTTAGCATTCTCCATGGAGATACAGAAGTCTGCGTTCAGTAAAAGGAGATAAATGCGGTTAATACGTGGACAATCTATGGATATTATGAAAAAAGTAATCAGAGACACAAAGTGAAAGTGCTAGAGTCCAAATCACAACCTTTCTGTCATCTTATCCTTAGAGTTGCAGCTGGAAATAATTGATTTTTCACATACTGCACTATTCAAAAACGTAAAATAACGAGAACTTCCGTACCTTTAACAGTTACTTAAACTCTGAACATAATCCGGAGATTCTTAAATTCCTTGCGCAACTGATTTTCAGTTTCACATACATATGTAAACCATTTTCTATTGAAAGAACTAATTAAGCAATGATTAGTGGTCAGTTTGTCGGATGATAACATGCTTGATATGCTTAGATTTGTTTCTTCAAATAATGCTTCTCCGGAAGTAATAAGATCGATGCGGTGCAGAAATCAAAGAAAAGATTCTTGTGAAGCCATCTTAAATTATCTATTTTGGGAGGCAATATATTTTTTTTTACAGTTATTACAATAGTGCATTTCCCGAAGTTCTATAGGTGTACGGAGTTATTATGTTTTTGATTTTGTAACACAATGTACAAGAGGCTGTGGCGAAACGATAAATCTACCCACATTCAACTGATATCTCAATGAAAACATTAATGCTGCAGTGCTGCATATCACGCTATCACAAGAACAATGTTCACAACGTACAAAGATCTTTCCATGCTCGCATCCTTATTCTTAAGGCTCATGAGGGGAACCAATTTATACATATTTTACACTAATGGTTTTTCTATATCAAACAAAAACTGGAGTATCAATATTATACAACATTCATTATTTCAAGACTTGCGATTTGCACTAAGACCGCAGATTTTGAGACACCCGCTATAATCCAAAACTGATAGTCTATCGGTATCTATGTTATAAAATCAAATCTAATTTATAATATTTTTCTTTGAATATCTTTCATATGGTGATCCAGTGACAACTTTTAAATATCTATGTACTACAAATAACATATTACTGTGAATTGGTAAATTGTGAAGTTACTTAAAATAAGAGCCATTATCACCTGCAGCTGTTCTGCGTGGTATAACTCCTATAAAAAAGAAAATAACGCAATAATAATTATACTGAAAATATATCAATGGCTCAGTAATTACCAGTAATAGTCTCTGATACTGATATAATACCAATCCGAATAACAATGAAGCAAAGAATCTACAGCTTTTTTCCATCTGAACACTTTTATTTCCTTATTTAATGAATTCTTCTGCCACGTGGCTCTTCAAATAAAAAAATCAAGTAACTCATTCTCAAACAACAAATATTTTAAGAGGATGTGCCAATGAATGAGTAAGAACTAAGGAAGGTGCATAAAAGGGACACTATTACTCTTAGCAACTTTTGTATGGATGGAGCAAAATAAAAGTTCTTAAGACAAAGTATATAATTCGAAACTGATATCAATACCTCTGTTCTAAAAAGTAATCTATTATCAAAATATTTTTTAAAGATTGCTTTCCATGTGAATATTCAGTCATATAACTATTATGGACAGCCTGTAAGGAGTACACACTATGATCTATGAATACTGAATAATTACTTACTGCCATAGACTGGCTCTTTTCTGTCACTAAATAGTGGCCTCGGTTCTCTAAAAAGAAAATAAACCAGTAATAATTATGGGGAAAAAATCACTGGCCCAAATATCTCACTCTCTTCTCAATCTTCTTGCTATATTAAGCTTCAGCGGCCTGGTTAGTGTGAGAAAGGGGTGTGTAGTGAGCATTCAGCATGGAGATACAGAAGTCTGCGTTCAGTAAAAAGGAGATGTAATGCGGTTAATACGTGGACAGTCTATGAATATGAAGAAAAAATGTAATCAGAGGCATTAAGTGAAAGTTATTCAATCCAAATTAGAACTCTTCTGTTATGTTATCCTTGGAGTTGCAGTTGGAAATAATTGATTTTTCACATACTGCACTATTCGAAAACACGTAAAATAACGAGAACTGCCGTACCTTTAAAGTTACTTAAACCCTGAACAGAATCCGAAGATTAGCAAATTCCCATCGCAACTGATATCCAGTTTCACATATAACCTTATATTGAAAGATCTAATTAAGCAATGATTAATGGTCAATTTGTCCGATGATAACATGCGTGCTATGCTTAGATATGTTTCTTCAAATGATGCTTCTCCAGAAGTAATAAGATCGATACGAGGCAGAAATCAAACAACTGATTCTTGTGAAGCTTGCATCCATATTTTTAAGGCTCATGAGAGAAACCAATTTAAACACCTTTTACACTACTGGTTTTTCTATTTGAAACAAAACCTGAAGCATCAATATTATACAAAATTCATTACTTCAAGACTAGCGATTTGCACTAAGACACTGGACTTTTTAGACATCCGCTATAATCCAAAATTGATAGTCTATCGGTATCTATGTTATAAAATCAAATCTATTTTATAATTTTTTTATTGAATACCTTTCATATGGTGATCCAGTGACACAACTTTTAAATATCTATGTACTATAAATAGTATATTACTGTAAATTGGTATATTGTGAAGTTACTTACAATATGAGCCATTATCACTGAGAGCGACTGCGGCTGGTATAACTCCTATAAAAAGAAAATAAAGCAATAATAATTATGCTGAAAATATATCATTGGTTCAGTAATTGCCAGTAAAAGTTACTGATACTGATTTAATACCAATCCTAATAACAATGAAAAAAAATTACAGCTATCTTCCATCTGAACACTTTTATTTTCTTATTTTATGAATTCTTCTAGCACATGGCTCTTCACCTAAAAATCAAGTAACTCATGCTCAAGCAACACATTTCTAGAGAGAATGTGCGAATGAATGATTAAGAACTAAGGAAGGTGTGTAACATGGAGACTTTTAATCTTAGCAACTTTTGTATGGATGGAGAAAAATAAAAGTACTTGAGGTAAAGTTTATAATGCGAAACTGTTATCAATATCTCTGTTCTAATAAGTAATCTATTATCAAAATATTTCTTTAAGATAGCTTTCCATGTAAATATTCAGTCATATAACTATTATGGGCAGCCTGTAAGGAGTACACACTATGATCTATGAATACTGAAGAATTGCTTACAGTCACTGTCTGGATTGTTTCTTCTGTTTTATAATATCCTCCGTTCTATAAAAGAAAATAAACCAGTAATAATTATAGGGGAAAAATCACTGGACCAAACATCAGACTCTCTTCTCATTCTTCTTGCTATATTAAGCTTCAGTGGCCTGGCTAGTATGAGAAAGGGGTGTACAGTTAGCATTCAGCATGGAGATACAGAAGTCTGCGTTCAGTAAGAAGGAGATGTAATGCGGTGAATACGTGGACAATCTATGGATATTAAGAAAAAAAGTAATCAGAGACATTAAGTGAAAGTGATTCAATCCAAATTAGAACCCTTCTGTCATCTTATCCTTAGAGTTTCAGTTGGAAATAATTGATTCTTCACATACTACACTATTAAAAAACACGTAAAATAACGAGAACTTCCGTACTTTTAACAGTCATTTAAACTCTTATTAGAACCCGAAGATTCGTCAATTCCCTGCGCAACTGAATTTCAGTTTCTCATACGTATGTAAGCCATTTGCCATTGAAAGAACTAATTAAGCAATGAATAATGGTCAATTTGTCCGATGATAACATGCATGATATGCTTAGACTTGTTTCTTCAAATAATGCTTCACCAGAAATAATAAGATAGATGCGATCCAGAAATCAAAGAACTGATTCTTGTGAAGCCATCTTAAATTATTTTTTTTTCACAATTATTACAATAGTTCATATCCCGAAGTTCTATAGGTGTACGGAGTATTTATGTTTTTGATTTTGTAACGTAATGTACAGGATACTGTGGCGAAACCTTAAATCTATCCCCATTCAACTGGTATCTCAAAGAAAACATTACAGCTGCAGTGCTGCATGGCACGCTATCACAAGAACAATGTTCACAACGTACAAAGATATTTCCATGCTCGCATCTATAATTTTAAGCCACATGAGAGAAACCAAATTAAACATCTTTTACACTAATGCTTTTTGTATTTCAAACGAAAAATGATGTATCAATATTATACAACATTCATTACTTCAAGACTTGCGATTTGCACAAAGACAGCCACTTTTGAGACATCCGGTATAATCGAAAACTGATAGTCTATCGGTATCTTTGTTATAAAATCAAATCTATTTCATAATTTTTTTCATCCAATACCTTTCATATGGTGATCCAGTGACACAACATTTTTAATATCTATGTACTATAAACAGTATATTACTCTAAATTGGTAAATTGTGAAGTTACTTACAATATGAGCCACTATCACGGCTATAATTTCTGGGTGGTACAACTCCTATAAAAAGAATATAAAACAGTAATAATTATGCTGGAAATATATCTATGGCTCAGTAATTGCCAGTAAAAGTTACTGATACTGATTTAATACCAATCCTAATAACAACAAAGAAAAAAAATATAATACTACCTTCCATTTGAACACTTACCAGATACTATTTTCACAATACATGTTTCTGAATTGGTGAAACGTGAAAGGGGCTAACTACACTTTCAGTGGTTTTCGGTAAATTTAAAAAATGTGTCAGATTGTTAAAGTATTAATGTGTACGTTTATTTTATTTTTGAGGCGGGTAAAGATTGGATCATTGATTTTAAAAATTGAATATAAATTATAATTTTGTATTTAATGTAGTTAGAGAAATAAATGAATGTGTTGTAGATAGTTCCTTTCAATTTTACATGAAAATGTCAGACAATGAATATTGGCACTACAGGTTATTTATTATTATTTTTGCAAACATAAATTTGAATTGCATCCTCATAAACAATAACTGGACATAATGCGAAACAGATTAGACATCATTATCATTACAGAAATAAATGAATGTATTGTACTTTTAATTCTACTGAAGTATTAGAGTATAAGTCGAAAAAGTTGACAATTCAGATAATTTATTGTTACTTTTGCAAGCATAAATGTCATATCCTAAATTGTTAAGACAGTAAAGAAGTTGCAAGTTAACCAGTGACTAAATTTCAATCTGTGAAAATACAGTGTAATTTAGAGGTTAAAGAAGTTTCAACTGGGAAAGAATCTGACATAATAAATCTCCTTACAGATATCTCGTGGGACTCTGTGAGACATTTTGTTGTAAGTTCCGCCGTCTTTTGAACTGCAACCTGAGACGAAAAGTGAATACCATTTACTGTCTCTTACACTGAAGTTTCATAAAAGATTTTCTATAAACTTCTAAGCGGTTTGAGTCTTGTCTTTACCAAGAAAGTCTATCTGATCTCATGCTTTTTCAGAATCTATGCCCAACTATTGTTTTTTTTTATTATTATTTGAAACAAACCTTCTAAAACTAACAATACTAAACTCTAAATGGGTACTAAAGTTTACTTCATGCAAATACATATTTATTTATTTGTCTTATAAATGCAGCCAGTATTACGTCAGGTGATGTAAATTTTGGAATTGAACAGAACTTTCTTCACCAACCCTAAAAGAGAGGTGGTAATCTTCTCTCCTACACAGTTACTGTAACTAACTTTACCAAAAATGTTAGTGCTTTTTAATAATCATATATATATATATATATATATATATATATATGTATATATATATATACGAGGCGTGTTATTAAAGTAAGTTCCGTTTTCAATTATAGCCGTCACATCGCTGCAATCGTTATTTTGCGCATGCATATTTTCTTCTTCAATTTTCAGACAAGCTGTGCATGCAGTTTCAGCGCTTCAGTCCGTGTGTGGGGTTAGTTATGATCAGTTGAAATGTTTAAAGTGATCGAGCACCCCGCCGACTGAGATGCGCTCTGTTATCCATTTCTTGAATGCGAGAAACATCAAACCAGCTGACATTCATCGTCAACTTTGTGAGGTGTATGGTGATGATGCCATTAGTGATGGAATGGTCAGGAGATGGGTTAGGAAGTTCAAAGAGGGCCGCGTCTCTGTGCATGACGAGCAGCATACCGGTCGGCCATCTTTGGTCAATGACAATTTGGTGCGTGCTGTCGATGAAAAAAATCATGAGGACAGGAACAAATTGACCATCCCTCCTACAGCCCGGATTTGGTTCCGAGTGACTTTCATCTCTTCCAGCACCTCAAGAAGTTCCTCGGTGGTCAACGTTTTGATGGTGACGACACCCAAAATCTCATCTCGAAATTTGGCTGGGAACAAATTGACCATCCCCCCTACAGCCCGGATTTGGCTCCGAGTGACTTTCTTCTCTTCCTGCACCTCAAGAAGTTCCTCGGTGGTCAACGTTTTGATGGCGACGACACCCAAAATCTCATCTCGAAATTTGGCTCGGAACAAATTGACCATCCCCCCTACAGCCCGGATTTGGCTCCGAGTGACTTTCATCTCTTCCAGCACCTCAAGAAGTTCCTCGGTGGTCAACGTTTTGATGGCGACGAAGTGAAAACAGCAGTGCGGGAGTGGTTCGCATTGCAGGCGGGCGAATTCTATAATGAGGGTATAGAAAGACTTATGCCACTACTCGATAAATGCCTAAATAATGGTGGAGATTATGTTGAGAAGTAATTGAAGTGTGGGGAATACAATGCAACAAAAATAGTTTGTAAATATCTTCCCGTTTACTTACTACACCCTTTTGGAACTTACTTTAAGAACACGCCTCGTATATATATATATATATATATATATATAGTCACTGATTTTATTAATATTTATCGTGTATATTAAACTTAAGATTCATTGACCCGGTTATTATAACTGAGTGCTTTTTACTGTGATTATTGAATGCTAATACATTCTATATCTGTCCAAACCCATTGGTCAGAAGTGATGCCTCCTAGTACATTGACGTTCAAAGATACCTGACATAAGATTTTATGATCGTGTAAGCGAACGTTCTACTCAATGGGTAAGTCAGAATGAAAGATATAAAAAAAAACTGACAAATTTTTAAATAATTCCTCTACTTTTCAATAGGTAGACCTTTATTAGGGCGGTTTAAAAAGTGTCTGAGAAAATGATGAATCAAATTAAGCATAAATTCTTCTCATAATTGAAAATATCAGCGGTTTTCAGCTATACCCAGTGTTATTTTACAATAAAATTAGCAGACGTGGATGCCATATTGAGTTCTATAATGAGGGTATACTTACGTACAATCGGCAACACTTGTTATTATCATCGCCATCTATTCATAGAAGTAATAACTAAAGGAGCCGCATTTACACCAACAAATTAACTATAGTGACCAATAATCCGATAATTTGTTAGTGTAAGTGTGGCTTCTTTAATTATTATTTGTATGATAAGAAGGCGAAGATAATAGTCAGTGTTGCCAATCGTACATAAATATACCCACATTATAGAATTCAATTTTTACATACCTTTCTACTGGGTTTATCTGGAAAGCGCTGATACAGTCAATTAAGAAAATAATTTATTCTTAATCTACATCAGCTATCGGAAAATTTGTACTCACGATGACATCATTGGACGCAAGCCGCAATATATATGCGGTAATATCAATCGAGATGTATAGAGCGCTGTGTTCGGATCCCAGTGGCGGACTCTCAACCCAATCATGTAATGTACACTGCACTGATAGATGCCTGTGTACTGGAGTTGTAGGGGAATTAGACGGAAGGGAGGGAGTGAAGAAAGGCAGTTTACTGCACTGCCCCTGCGACGTCACTATTGCTAGTGATGGAGAGATTACATTTTATTTCACTTTTATTCTAAGTGTGCTACAACAACCTAGGGCAACCAACGTCACAATTTGCCACTCTTAATACAACTCGTAAATTTTCGTCTCCTAGTCACGATCATTGTTTAGATTTTGCAAGTTTTCATTCAGAAAACAATTGTTCGGAATTATACTCAGTTTAGAACCAAACATAGCAGCTATATAGGGTGACGACAGAGACCTCAAATAGGACTATATATTTTTTTTTCTATGAAGAGCATTATAAAATAAATCTAAGTCAGTCTTGTGTGTTATACAATGGAAACATTTCATGTCGTCACTAATTTCCAGCCCTCTTTATAACACATTAGTCCACTTAGTGGACTTTTTAAAAGTCATATTTCGAGTCCCGTCTGTTACTAAAGATTCAAATTACTTTGATCTAAATGAGGAGTTGGAAAGCAATGGTGGATCATTAATGTTTAGGTGAGGGGTTTGGACTTTTTCCATTGCTGGTTGTCACAATCTAAAAATTAAGACATAACGTTTCGAAGGGTGGTTCTCCCTTCGTCATACAGAATAGCTGTACGTAACGATCCCAATAGTAGGTTTTTTCCTTTCTCTCCTTCCTTCCACCTGAAGACGAAGGGAGAAACACCCTTCGAAACGTTGTGTCTTAATTTTTTGATTGTGACAACCAGCAATGAAAAAAGTCCAAACCCCTCACCTAAACACAAATTACTTTATGTTCCACTTCATTTCTTCTATATATTATTTTCTTCATGCTTAGAATAACTCTTCTCCTGTTGCATTTTCCTTAAGTGCAATGAAATGGAGCAATATTCTTATACAGATCGATCCTTCGTAACTCCGTGGATAAACATTAACCTTCATACTGTATCAATACTGTGTTTCCACCTAAATCGAAAGATTAGACCACTGTTTACGCATCTTTGATTTTATTTCTCGTTCAGCTAGTGTTTCAAAATCCCTTCTCCTCCTTTCTATTGTCCGTGTGGATAATAACATACTGTTAAAACATCAGATTATTCGGGACAAATAATGTTAGCAACTTTATTCAGACATGTTTTAATGAACTGCCCTTCATTATAGCACTTCAATGATTTTGCGATTTCCAAAACAATAACAAAATGTTCATGAATGTCCCTTTGACTCCTATTTTGTTTCACCATAATATTTCAGTCCCAGAATTATTATTTGAATTCAGTTTTATTTTAATGCTTAAATTGCTTCTCCCCATCCAGCCCTATGAAAAGAAAATTATTTTAACCTTTTTTTCCTATTGTATCCATTTCCGTTTTGGATAAAGTCATGCTTAACTATGATATCGTGATAATCCTTTGACATGTCTCGTAATGTCGCTCGAGTTTTTATTATTATTAAGTGCCTATTAGAATTTTTAGAACACATTGTCACCATGTGCACAACAAATACTGTTCCTCCCATTCTTCCTTAAATATACGTTTCCGAACAGACGTTGAAGGTTTTGAGAAAGAAGCAATGTAAATCTCCCCAGGTAACCCGCCACTGATAGATGTCTATGTAGCCTACTGAAGTTGTAGGGGAATTGGCCGGAAGGAAAGGGGTGAAGCAAAGACAGTTTTCTGTGCTGTCCCTGCGACGTCACTACTGCTATTGATCACGATGACATTTTTCCCGATTCCTGATCTACATAATCATTTTCCCTGACATATATTTAACCGTCCAATAATAGTGACACCTACTGATAACTATAGTCCCGTCGCTCTTATTTCCGGCAGCCAATCACGTTGCAGGTTGGCTACATTTAAATGTGTGCGTCTTGTCATTCGCTGCTGATGATGTAATGCATTTTCTAAGGCTGGATAAATACTTAATATAATCGCCCGCCATTTTGGCTCTTTCGTTGGCGTTCGCATAAATCACACGAGGACTTTATTTGCCGCTCAATTATTTGCACAATTACAGTGCGTTTGATTTATTATCATAGGAGGTACGACATGATAATGTTTAACTGTGAAGCAAATAGATTCCTCATCTGGTAGCTCGCCAACGAAAGAACAAAAATGACGAACGATACTACCTACCTAGACTTTATAGAACCTTCACTTCCTAAGACGTAAGCAAAGGGGAGGAGTCACATCGGAAATAACAGCGACACGATTCTAGTATAACTCTTTCAAAGTTTGTCAATTTTTTTATATTGTAACTTCTATACAAGTATGTGATGTGACTTTTATTTCTAACTTTAACCACACAGCCGTAAACAATGGGTATTCCACTCAACACAGCAACACAGTAGTCGATATTGCACTTCACAGGACGATAATGGCAATGCACGTATATTATTGAGAAGAAGAAAAATGCACTCCTAATTTCAACTAATGTTCACGAAGCAGTATGTACAGAACAAAACTGTCAGTTCTCAGTTCATTCGCCTTGGCTAGTTCTTCTGACTCACTAAAGTTCACTGTACATCGAACCCAAGACTTCCAGATACAGTTCACTGCACTTCGAACCCAAGACTTCCGTATGTGCCGCACTCGTCTGGACGCTGGCACCGCTATGGACTCACCCAAGTTCACTGCACCTCGAACCCAGATCCTCTGGATCTAAGTAGCTCTCTCGCAGCTGACTAACTTACTCACGTCCGCAGCTCAAGGTGTTATTTATTTACCACGAACGTCTAGGATGTTCTGCGTCGCGAAAAATCTAGACCTCCACAACGATCTGTTTCCAGACGTTTCCCTGCTCTCTCCGCTCCGTGCTGTAGTCTTCCTTCCACTCCGCGCCGCGCCCCAGCGTCCACCGAAGCTCGAGCTCCGCTTCCCGCGCGCCGTTCCCCGACGCGGCCAGAGTATTCCGGCCTCCCGCCGTAGTATCTTTGGTTCTGACATCCCGTTATTGGTAAATTCGCTTACACGATCACAAAATCGTATGTCAGGTACCTTAGAACGTCAGTGTACACCCCTTACTGAAAGAATATTAATACATTCAAGTCTCCAACGTCTTCAAGGCATAATAATTATTATAAAGCCAATCTACATCGTTGTCAACTTTTATAATATGTGATCGAGGATAGTAGCTACGAGTACTCTTTTTCACTGGATCTTGGCAACACTGCTTGATGAACACGACATCAATTACGTTCGTTCCTTTATGTTATAGGAAACTAAAACGGCTCTTATTAGAGGGCTTATTAGTGTCGTAAATACGAGACGTAGGCTATAAGTAGCTAAAATTGTTCTGTGAAATATTCTAAGCGTTGTTTCAGTTAGGTAAATTTAGACCGTTTAATTAATAGAGAATACCGTGTTTGACTGTGATATACCATATTTAATCTGGTACAACGGTATGATATATGATTTTAAAGAACGTTGGAATTGCGGCTTTAGTGACAATGTCTGTGCCTAGAAATTAATACCGCTATCACATGCTATATTTTCATAAAACAAAATTTAACTACCGATATTAAGAATAAACAAACGTGGATAAAACAGACTAACACATATCCACTGTTGAGACTGAACAAAATAAAATAGTCTTGGAATAAGGTATACATTCCGAAACCGGTATTAATATCTCCGTTCTAAAATTAAATGTATTCTCGTGAAAACTTTTTTCGGTAAACATTTACCAATGGAGATCCAGCGATATCATTATCATGGAAGAGCTAAGAAACAACATACACTATTAACTGTGTTCACTCATCAGCAGGCTTCGAGACTTTGGACCCGATACAACAAGTTTACTGTGCAAGCACTATAGGTTGCTGACTCGCTGCAGGTAGATAAGAGATGTGTTGAGGTAACAACGTTGCTATTTAGAATAGAGTACGGTGGTATGGAGAAACACACATATGTACATTCTGAAAGTAAATATAGGCCTACATTACACAATGATAATGTCAAAAGAATGTGAAAAGCATTTATTCTCCTGTCTTTTATAAGCATTTGTGTTTAATTATACACAGTGTTAATGGTGGAAATAAGCATGTAGCAATTTCAATTTTTTCATTTATCCTATTGGCCGTCTTTAGGAAGTGCAGTTACAGTACCGAATTGCAAGGTACCTACTACAGGATACATTCTCAGTGTCTCAAACGTAAATCTTTCTCAGTTATCTGCCAAATTTTGTACTGTAGAAAGCTGCGCTCTACGTCGCTTGACGTGATAGGAGCAACACGAAAAAACCTAACATCATAGCAGTCTCTAAGAGACAGTCTTTGATTCTCGAGTGACTCTATGTCCAATAATTTGCTATTTATGTTACACAATGTTCAATATCCGTTATTTTTACATAAAATTGATTTCCATTTCTGTTTTACACGTTCAGTAACCGGTGTACTTGATGTCTCATTAATTCTCTGCATCATTTTCTAAATTAATTTGAGGGCTTCCGGCATCTCTTGCTCTGAATTTTCTAACCGTGTTATAGTTTCAGACACAGTTTGTATGAAAATCAAATTATTCGTCAGAACCTTTAAATCCAGAGCGTTTTCCTTTGCGTATTTGTTGGCATTCATTCTACAGTACCCCCCATCCACTGTACGCTTTGCCAATATACTCAGTACGCAGTTATGCGAATTTCCCACTGAACTGCTCTATTGGGTCCGAAGTCTCGAAGCCTGCTCATCAGTTAGTTACCAAAGTCTTATTCTTCGACAGAATTTCGTCGTCGCATGTAGCAGTCTATAAAGAAAAAACGAGCCAGTAAGAATTATGCTGAAAACACAGCATTGCCAGTAGTAGTTACTCATTTAGCAGCAATGCGATGTCACTATTATGGAAGAGCTCAGAAACAACATAATATATACTATTAACTATGTTCACTCATCAGTTACTTACCAGTTTCTTCGTCTTTTTGATAACGGCTTCGTCGCATGTAGCAGTCGCTTTTTTATAAACGAGTCACTAAGAATTATGCTGAAAACATAGCATTGCCAGTAGTAGTTATTCAGTCAGTAGCAATGCCGATAAGAAGAAATAAAGAAAAGAATAATCTCTAACCGCGCATCGTCAGAGTGCATGCCATGAAATCCTCACTTAATTCCACAAAACAAACTGACTAACAAATAAATAAATAATTAAATAGATAAATAAACAAGCAAGCGAGCAAATAAATAAATTTTTATACACATGAAGGGGTGAGAATGATATAGTTCTTAGCCAAACAGAAAAAAAATTACAGGAGAGCCTATTGGAAATTGAGTCCAATGTTATTAGATGCAGTATCATAATTTCCTGAACATATTATATTCTATTTACGTCTTTTGTTGAGTAAAGTTTATAATATCCTACTAGTAGATGCGCCATATGCATGAGAAATGAATTCGCACATAAACCAATTTTGTTTAAAATGTGGCTTTGGACTGTCTCATTCTCATCCCTTCATATAATAATAATAGGAAATGCGGACAAGTGTGCAGAATAGTTAGTCTATACTGAGTTCAGTCACAGTTTTGGCATTCTTCTTGCAGTTCAGAACGTGATATTTGCCACATTTTTCACCACACAGTTTGCATATGCAGTTTTCAGACACTTCATGGAACATATCTATGGCGCACACTTTATGGTGGAATCCGTGTACCGCCAGACTGGTAACAACGTTCCTCATTTGCTGATTTGCTCCTTCCCAGCTTCTATCGGTCATGGCACTGGTGGTGTAAAATTCCTCTTCTACTTCCTTCCTCTTCTGCAGGATCTCGATTAGTAGATTCTCGTAGGCCTCCGTAGTTGGCAGCAGCAGGGAGTGTCGTAGATCTTCGATCAGGTAGGGTTCTCTGGTGAGCAGGTGTGTGAGTGTGGACGGTGTGTATTTCGACACGCCGAGCACCTTCTTTAAGTAGGTTGCCTTGACGTTCTCCCAGATTTTGAGGTCTCTCTTTTTCAGGCGCTCCCATATTATATGTATTCCATACGTCAGTATGGGTACTATTTTTGCCTTAAATATTTTCATCGCCGTGTCAAGGGTGAGAGACTGTATGTGATTTACGTCATTCACTGCTCTAATTGCCGAGATCGCCTTTTGTTTGACATGCATGTTGAACGTTGTTCCAGAAGTTTGGAAAGTCACCCCAAGGTACTTGTACGAGTTAACGATTTGTAACCTCCCGTCTCCAATCTGCATTATGTCTTTCTCTGATACTCGGCCACCTTTCCTGAATATCATCTGCGCACTTTTTTCTTTGTTGATGAGGAGTCCATTTGTCTCGGCCCACTTTTGCAGATTATGTAGGCATTCCTGTACGTCTTCTGGCTTGCCGGAGGCTAATACCATATCATCTGCATATATATAAATTCTGGTGGAGTTGTTGTGGCTTATGTTGTTTCTTATTACATCCGCGGTTGCAAGGTTGAAGAGCAGGGGGCTAAGAGGGTCTCCTTGGAGGACGCCGTCATTATCCCTTCATATAAAGAGGTGATTCACGAGGGGTTACTGCCACTTACAGAGGTTATTTTGAAGACATTCTGAGCAAAAAAAGTCGTATAAACTTGGCTGCTATTCTCAATATTTTAAGATTTACACTAATTTGTAGTTGTTTCTAAAATACCTTTTCCTTTAGTTTTAGGGGTAAAGCAATATTATACATTAGACAATGAGCTATTCAGAATATAATTTCTTTAATTGGCTAGTATGCTAAGGCTAAAAATATGTTATTAATTTCTTAGTTACTTTGTACAGATTTTTTTTTTTAATTTTTGACTGAAAATTACAATATTTTTACGCATTTATCACAACAATTGTTACAGATAACGTAACTTCTGCAACTTGATTCTTTACAGATCAGTTTTGCATCCTAATGTACAGTCTTAAAGAGTTTGCAAGAGTGGCATGATTTGTAACAATTATTGCGATAAGTGCGTAAGAAAAATGTAATTTAGTGATTAAAAATTGAAAAAACAAATTATGTACGAAGAAATTATGGAATTAACTCATTTGTAGTTTCAGAATAAAAGCAAATTTAAAAAATGATACTACTCTATTTGTAAAATTATTTGAACTTTAAAAGTAATTAAAAAATATATTTTACAAACAACTTCAAATTATTGTAACTCTGATAATACCGAGATAGTACTCAAGTTTATATGACATATTTTAGCTCGAAATGTCTTAGGAAATAAGCTGCGTAAGTGACGCTAACTCATTCTGAATCACCCTGTATGTTTTTGGAGTACCTATAACATCTGCAATAAAGGGTAACTCAGTCATGAATATGAACCAAATCTCGGAATGCAAAAGTCTAAACTACATGAAACCAGAGAACTGAGAGACTGCCATTAGACAACAAGCACAAGAGCATAATATAGCAGCGGACTGAAATTAATATTCCCATGACTTTATTAAACTCCTTGGTATACTGTATATTAAGCTTTTATGTCCTGGTTAGTATAAATGACTGCTGTTACTCTCAATATCTGTCCCATTGCTGTGTAATTTACGGAGAGGCATGCACACAAGCTGTTAAACATTGATTACTGATCTACAAACCTCTTGCATTATAAAATGACACCGACATAATTTTCAGTAAGAATTTAAATGGGACGGTGTGCAGAAACATTAGTAATTTTATTTTGGAAAAAGATGATCAAATAATTTATCTTGGGAAAATTGATGCAGAGAAATAAAATATCATGATGAAAAATGTGTTTGCTTACAAAACGGAATTTCGAATAACATTACAAATAGACAAACATTTAACGAACAAACAGGTCATCTTCACTAAAGTTCTGGAAGATGGTGATGGCGGCGTAGGAGACAGTAACGATTAGTGAGATATCTTATAAAGGTGGTAAACGGACATAAGTGTCTAGAGGAATTTTCTATTTATTGTTGACTCTCAATTTAAAATAATTTGCCAGCACATTGCAAATTAATTCCTCTAGGCATAATATTTATTTACAAGATTAGTCATAAAATTATGTTTCTTTCCTAACCTTAATTTTTATAATTAAAAACAAGGAGGTATTTTGATAATTATCCTGCTCTCACTTGCCTCTTGATTTAACCAAATTCAATTTATACATGTTCGAATGACAAATTGTAACTGAAGGCTTTCTGTGCCAGTGAATGATAGTTAGTTAGTTAGTTAGTTAGTTAGTTAGTTAGTTAGTTAGTTAGTTAGTTAGTTAGTTAGTTAGTTAGTTAGTTAGTTAGTTAGTTAGTTAGTTAGTTAGTTAGTTAGAATCGACGGCAATTCGGAAGGCGTTAGTCTGCTAGCGTTTGCGTCGAGAGAGACAGATAGAGAGAGCAAGGCAGCGGACAACATTGCCATGTCGTACTTCACGCGCACGTGCAATACAAATAGCGCAGGAGAGAATTTAAATTATCAAAAGACAAAACAGACCTTAGCAGTTGATTATAGTAAGCTTGACACCAAGCAAATCCTCTTTCCTTCACTAACAGTATTCTTTGCACTGTTCTCAATCCCACATCACATGCTTCTGCAGTCGTTCTTGCGCGTTGTCAACGTTGCAGCCAGCATCAAGATGGCCGGCAGCGTTCTGCTCGTCAACGTTTTTAAAATAATTAAACAACTTAAACACTATTTTCCGCGCCTGCTTGTGCAATACTTGTCTTTTTACAGTCTCTTCTTCCATTTATTTATCTTACACACACACAGCAATTGTTAGTTTTACTACTATTCGATGTATTGAAACACTCACACGTGAACAAACGAACTCGGGAAGTAGGTCTACTTGTTACTGACTGATTCCGATTGGTTCTACTGTACAAGCTTGTGACGTCATATGCCAGAAATGCTGCGGCTCACATAGCAGCTGACCGCCTTCCGAAATGCCAGCTAGTCTAGTTAGTTAGCTAGTGGGGTTTAAAAAGGGCGCGCCAGCTACTATGGCTATTTGTGCCCTTATACAAAATTCTTCCCAAAAACAAAAACACAAACAATACAATAAGCTGAATGCTATGAATCAATGATTATGAATGTAGAAAGATGTCTAAAGAGGAGAAAAATCATATTACATACTGTGTAAGTGGAATAAAATAAAACTAATTAAAGGAAGGAAAATAATCCGAAAATGATACAATATCTTTGTCTTGAACGATACAACATTTTTTTAATTCGTTCAATAAATGCTTTTTATATCGCGATTCAGTAATCTAACTATTAAAGACAACCTGTAAGTGGCGATGTGTCTTGGTGGGAACGGTAGGAATGTTCAATCGGTTTCGGTGGGACAGAAAGAGGAGTGAATGTTTTGCCAGTAATACAACGAGGAAGAAATTTTCTAAATTTCTGTGTTCTTTACTGCATAGCAGAAAAACTACCGAAAATTAAATTAGTCTCCAAACTGTAAAATTTTAGATTACCAAGATGATGAAGACAGTAGAGATATCTCGTAATGTTTGAAAATTGACGACTGTGCAATGTGTTGTAAATGACGATCTGAATTGTTTCAGAATTTTGAAATTATTTAGTGGAACTATATGGTGTGTTTGTAATATTAGGTGGAATAATTTCAGGAGAGAAGAGCAAAGAAGGACTAAGTGAATGTAGGTAGTTTTTTTGTGTAGCCTATTGACATTGGAGATAATTCAGATAATTAAAGAAAAGAATATATATAATAACTGTAGGAAGATCGAGAAATGGAAGGGAGGCAGTATAGGAATGGAATAGATTAAGGAGGATGGATTAGGGAGGAATATATGGCAGAACAAAGCAGGGTAAATGAGAGGAATAAATGAGGAAGTAATTAGCAAATAAATTGTAAATTGAAAACAGTGGGTTGTAAAACAGATAAAGCGATTAAAGTAATTTCAAAAAGAGGAAATGAACTAGAGCGAAAATGACAAACAATGGACTGATGTGCAGAAGTCCGAAAATGTTAGTGATGGCGGACAGATCAATGATCATATCATATCATATATCATATCATATCATATCATATCATATCATATCATATCATATCATATCTAATATCTTACCATATCATATCATACCATATATAATATCATACCATATCATATATCATATCGTACCATATTATATATATCATATCATACCATATTATATATATCATATCATACCATATTATGTCATGTCATATCATATATCATATATCATATCATATCATACCATATATAATATCATACCATATTATATATCATATCATACCATACCATATCATATATATATCATACCATATTATATATATCATATCATACCACATTATATATATCATATCATACCACATTATATATATCATATCATACCACATTATATATATCATATCATACCAATTCATATCATATCACATATCATATATCATATCATGTTATGTCATGTCATATCATATATCATATATCCTATCATATATCATATCGTATCATATCATACCATATCATATATATCATCATACCATATTATATATATCGTATCATACCATATATCATATCACATATCATATTATATCATATATACC
Organism: Periplaneta americana; assembly: GCF_040183065.1. Classification (NCBI taxonomy): domain Eukaryota; kingdom Metazoa; phylum Arthropoda; class Insecta; order Blattodea; family Blattidae; genus Periplaneta; species Periplaneta americana. The sequence continues at coordinate 182,194,966 of NC_091131.1, forward strand.
ATATCATGTTATGTCATTTCTTGTCGTATCATATCGTATCATATATCATATCATACCATACCATATCATATATATCATATCATAACATCATATATATCATATCATATTAACATATATCACATATCATGTATCATATCGTATCGTATCAGGCATAGCGTATATTTTTATATTTAAGGCAAAGAGTCCTAGAGAAATTTTATCAATATCGCTGTCACATGCCTTTCCATAAAAAATCAAGCATGGGTAATTATTCATACTCAAATGGCATCACTGTAACTGAAGGAAATAAGTGTAAATATGAATGATTATGATTTAAGGAAGGTGGATAAAAAGGAGACAATAAATCGTTGTATCCAATGTGAAGATATAACTAAGTAGACTTCATTAAGTAAGGTATGGGCTAGTCCGAAACTGGTATTAACATCTCTTTTCTAAAATTAAATCTATTTTCGAGAATTTTTGTTTTTCGGTGAACACTTAACCAACGGAGATCCAGTGATGTCACTATTATGGACGAGCCTTTAAGCAACATATTATACGAGCTCTATTGTACTTACGGTTATGTTAGTTCATGAGTTACTTACTGTTTTTTTGAAAGTCCCGACTTTCTCGCCGTATGTCAATTCCTATAAAAGAAAAATAAATTAGTAAAATTATGCTCAACATATAGCACTGAGTCAGTAATTTCCAGTAGTGGTGACTCATTTAGCATCAATGCTAATAAGAACAAACAAATAATAATAATAATAATAATAATAATAATAATCTGTAGCTGTGCTTCGACTGAACACTTGCCATCCACAGTTTTACATATTAGAAGATAACAACAATAAAGCAATAGATATCAATAGACTAAATTTAATAGTTCACTGTTTTTATTAATCTTCTTAGTAGAAATTAAGCTTTAGTGGCTTCGTTTGTATAAATGAGTGCTTTCACTTTCAATATCTGTCCAATTGCTCAAAGTGGCAAACCCCCCCCCCCTCTACTGACCTACTTAGCTGAAAAGGTTATTAATCTTTTTAAACATCCAACGTGTTCAATACACAAAAATTCGAATGGCAATGTAGGTATTGTTATAACTACTTTATTCACTGATTTAGACTTCAGTGGTGGGGGGAAGCAGGGACCCACGCTGTGCTCTCATTGCTAATGGAGCTGTACGTCCATCCAGTCCTCTTTCTTGTAGCATTAATTTTTAATTAAACACTATAGGCCCTCACTTAATTACTTATGGCTGTTACAGAACACGAATGTTCATTGCCGCTGTCATACAAGCCTTCTATCGGTCCCTTCCTGAGCAAGATTATTTCAGTCTCTACCATCACATTCCACCTCCCTCAAATTCATTTTAAAATGATCATCATACCAACTACGTCTGTGACTCCCAAAGGTCTTCTTCTCTCCTGACTCCCAACTAACATTCTATATGTATTTTTGGATTCACCCATACGTGCTACATGCCCTATCCATCTCTAACGTCTGGATGTAATGTCCAAAATTATGCTACGTAATGAATACAATCCGTGCATTCTGTGTTGTGTAACTTTCTCCATTCTCCTGTAACTTCATCCCTCTTAGCCCCAAATATTTTCCTAAGTATCTTATTCTCAAACACCCTTAGCCTCTGTTCCCCTCTCAAAGTTAGAGGCCAAGTTTCGCTACCATACAGAACATCTGGTAATATCACTGTTTTATTAATTCTTACTTTCAGCTTTTTTGAGAGCAGACTGGATGAGAAACGCTTCTCAACCGAATTATAACACGCATTTCCCATAATTATTTTGCGTTAATTTCCTCCCGATTTATGTTTCTATTTGCTGCTGTTGCTCCAAGATATATCCACATCTTCAAAGGATAAATTTGCAATTGTTCTATTTCCATTCCCTTCTATGTTCTGGTAACGGGGCATAATGAATTTGTATACTTCGTCTTATTGGGATTTACTTCCAAACATATCTCTTTACTTGTTTCAAATGAAATTCCAGTGTTTTCCCTAATAAACTTGTGGATTTTCTCCTGACTAATTCGCGTCATTAGAATAGACAAGCAGCTGATGAAACAACACTTTAGGTCCTAGAGAAATTCTATCAATACTGCCGTCAAATAGCTGTTCACAAAACAATTAAATTACCGATAATGCATGCGCGAATAACAAATTCTATCTGACGGGAATATGTGTGCCTATGAATGATTATGCATTAAGAGAGGTGGACAACCGGTATCAACACCTGTGTTCTAAAATGAAATCAATTTTTCAATTTTTTTTTTCAGTAAACACATTTGATACGGGCCCCAGTGGTACTGCTATTAAGGAAGAGCCTCTAAGCAATATATCCTATTATCTGTATACATATATATTTACTTACGTTGTTGTATATGCTCGTAATCAGTATATCATTGCGTGGAACAACCTAGAAGAGGAAAAGAAACTATTATAAATCATGTTAAAACATAGCACTGCGTCGGTAAATGCCAGCAGTACTTATTGATTTATCACTAATGCTAATAAGAACAAACCAGGAAAACAATCTACTCCCATGTTTGTCAGAACAACTGTAATTAATTCCATCTTCGAAGACCATGGCGTAATAAACCACATCAAAGCATGCATAAATAAGATAGAAACCAATATTCTATTTCGCAATTTTTCCCAATTGTCTATTGGATCAAATATTATTTCCGTGTGAAAAGCTTTTGTATTGAAGGTTTCAGTTCAGACTGTGACTCCGACTTGTCCATATCAAACATCCCGCACTTCGAAATTACACTTCCTTACTCCAAGCATGACGCACACAGGTTTGCTAGGATTTGGTCCAACGCCGAACATCGGGTGAATCGCACAACACATTTTGAAAACCGGCGTCTGCGAGACGTTCGCAATGTAAACATCACGTGCTTAACTTACTGCAAAATGAGAAACAGGTAAGTATTGTAATGCCAATTTAAACTGTGACATTGCACAGAGAACTCGCTGTGCAGTACTTGAAAACAAACCAACTACAGTTATTTTCCTCGCAGTTGTTGCGTTTAAACCGAGATATCAGACCATTTCAGGGACAGATGGGTACATGTCGCACACATCACACCGTTGTTGTGTTTTTGACATTTTACTTCAATTACTAAGCGCTGTGGATCAAAAGTAACTATTACTCCATTTGACTTCTGGGTATTGCCTCTCATAACTCCATAATTAATCACCATACCATGGCGGTTCTTATCTCGAATTTCATCGCTACAAAGTCGTCTGTCACGCTCCGGTCTTCGAAGATGTCATATATATCAACATATTTGTGCATTGAACATATTGGACATTTGAAATTAACACTTTTTAAGCTAAATGTTTAGAGGAACAAAGGACAACAGTGGACTAAATGCAATATTCCACTGTTTTTATTAATTCTGTTAGTAAGGATTGTGCTCTAGTGGCTGGTTAGTATAAGCCAGCGTTTCTCAAACTATGGTCCGCGGACCACCTGTGGTCCTCGAGGTCTGCTCTTGTGGTCCTTCGAAAAAGACAGAAGAAAAAATAAAATTCAAACGTATTGCGTATCACACCATAGCTGAAAATCTCAGCGTTTGAAAATGACACAATCATGGCAATCGCCTTTCATTTTTTCCCCCAGTACTTACACCAATAATAGAACTTGCCAAATTGCAGCTTTACTTGTTGAAAATCGGACATGTTTTTTTTTTATTTCTGTTTTTCTGGATGATATAAGAAATTTTAGACTCCGCCTATTTTAAAATCCGGGCGAATCAGATCCAGAAATACAAATTATAATACCTTTCTAATTATATTTTTGCAGCCAATCACAAGCAACTTACAACACATTCTGTGCAGTATTGATTCATCGCTTGCCTGTTACTTGTTTAAAATCCTTCTTATGTGGTAGTTGTCCATGTCTCTGTTACATAGTGTCCATTATACATCTTTGAAAAGAAAGGAACATGATGATACGCTTCATTTAGGCAGTGCTAATAATTCAGAAGCTGTGTGTGAAGATGTTAATATCAGTGATTCTAGTGCCGTGAAAGAAATATCTAGTCCTAGTGGTAGCTGTTCAAAGAAAAAAATACTTTCGTAAATATAACAAGAGTTATTTGGAACTTGGATTTACTTGGCGTGGCAATGAGAGTGAAACAAAACCTCGGTGCGTTGTTTGTTACGAAGTGCTTTCAAACGAGTGTATGAAACTCTAAAAATTGAAACGGCACTTAGAGACGAAGCACAGAAGTGTAAAAAGTAAACTTGTCGGATTACAGTATTAATGTGAGTACTAATATTTACTTATTTTTTTAATTTACAGTTAAATATTATCCAAACTCTAATCGACTTGAATTATTAAAAAAAAACTAAAATGAATTTTCTTCTATTAACCTTAACTTAATTAGTTAATACTAATATAAAATTAATTGAAATAAATTTTTTCTAATTAATTAATTACGTTTTAAAATACAAGTAAACTGGCATTAAAATATGCTACAAAAATGATAAATTTGCTTTCGAAGAGAATAAGAATAAGGTGGTCCGCAGAACTGTTCTGACTTAAAAAAGTGGTCCCCACTTTAAAAAGTTTGAGAAACGCTGGTATAAGCGAATTATGACACTTTAAATATCTGTCCAATTTCTCTAAATGACACCCTGCTACTGAAGCGATACCTTCCGGTAAATACCCGGCTAAGAAGATGGTTTTAATTTCAAATCTACAAGTTGTTCAATGCATAAAAAATTGAACAACGTTACAATTAAATGTGATGTATGTAATAAAGAATAACTATGGACTTTTTGTAAGTCATTTAAACATCTCCCATTAATGTATTTAGATCCACCAGCGCATTATCATCATTTAGTAGCAATTACGTTTCTCGAATCTGTGGTTAAACTTCGCTGAAGTTTCAAATTTAACATTAATTATCTCTCTAAATATTCTTCCACGTCGATTATGTTGATAAATATTAAGTTCATCAACACCAGAAGAAGAATACATGCTTTTTTTCTTTTAACAAAACACACTTCAGACAATTTTAGGATCTAAAATAATGCGGTATAACCTCCAAGAGTAGGATAAGAATTTGTTACAAAATTTGTAACAAACCATTTGTAAAATTGTAAACAAATCACAATTATCATGGCCTTGAACCTGTTACTTTCTACTTCACTTACAAATTTACAAGAATGTCTTTGTGAAACAAAAATTTGTGAATTTGTAGATCTGTAACTTTTCTTGCATGTAATTTGTACACTCGTGAAATAGGCGCAAGGTCATCGACCGCAATGAATGACGTAACATTGGAATCTGCATTGTGAGCGATGTAGATAAGAAAAAGAAACCGGTTGGTGGGAAATTACAAATGTCCAATCGCCTGCCTTTGTCTGATATAATGACACAGAACTCGCAGATAACACAAATACACTCTCATTAGTTCACAGCAGTTCAGTAGTTATACAGGTACAGTTATCGGAACTGTTAAGTTGTGTTTTTCAGGATGCCTTATAAATTTTCGACTAAAGGATATGTCGAGATTGTGTATATGTATGGTTTGTGCGATGGAAGTTCCCTGCGTGCCGTCGCTGAATATGAACGACGCTTTCCGAACAGAAGGGTACCATATCGAAGGGTACTTCCTGTATATGGGGTTGGATGAAAGACTAGATATAGCAAAGGAATGGGGAAACAGGAGAAGCGCTAATCGACCGTATTTTGGATGCGGCATAAAGAACAGCCACATGCATCTGTCCCGAGCGACGAGCGCCATTCACGCCCGAGCGCAACAATGCATTGAAGCAGAAGGAGGTACCTTTGAAAATGTGCGAAAAAATCGACCACTACGTCTAGAAATTTCTCCGTTATCTGTGTCTAAATGAGAGTTAGTACAATGGAATCTCAGAATTTTTCCTGAAATCAAAGAGCCGTATCTCCGTAACCGTTCGAAAACTGACCTATATTCATATGAACATTTTGACTCAGAATGACTTCAGAATTCACATCATACATTTTTTACCTTTCCTCGTGAATCACCCTCTATATCTGAAAATACATTACCTATCAAAACTTCGTATGTAATTGATTATTTTTTAAAGCAAAAATTAATTATAAAAATCATGTATTGCTATTTGTGGTTTGTTTAAAAACCATTTTACAAGGACACTTTAAATTTTTAAATTATTAGGAGCGTTAACTGGTTTTTGGTATCTTTCCGAACTTTCAAAAACGTCTCCTGTAAAGTTTCAAATTTGCACATATCAGTTTATGGCTCCCCACCACAGGTAGTACATGACCTGTTGTATCCTCTTCGAGAAGATTCGACGTAATTGATTGAACCATTAGATGTGCTATTCCTGAATGTAGGGCATTAGAGGATTTATTTTAATTATTGTAACACATCCTCATTCCTTTAACGGCCCATTTCTTTATACCCTGCCATTCTTCTCATGCTTCATTCTTCCTTTTGTTCACGTTTCACATTCGTAACTTAATACAAGTCTTGATAATGTTTTATAAAGTGATAATATAGTATATATTCGCACCTAGGATGGCTTCAATACTTTATTAAATTCCCATTGTACTGTACTTCTTCATTCCCTGAAGAAGATGGCAGAGCTAGCCGTCGAAAGCTTGGAAGCAAATCTCTAACTCACCTGGCTGAGAACCCGAGGAGAGTTATTCCCATAGTACTGTTCTACTTGACAATTTTATCTCGCATATCAAGTTCTTCAACAAATGAAAGCTTGAAAACTAAATATGTAAAGCTGTTAACTTTTTCCAACAATTTATTATTTCAACATATTTTGCTCCGTACAGAATATTTTCCACAAAAAACGAGAACTTTAGATGAAAGTTAAAACTGAACGTTGCAGATTATTCCCTGAAGAAGTTGTAAGAGTCAAACAATATACAATCTAGTTGTACCATTATTTTGAATTATAGCTATACTTCCATTAGGTGAATTTCTCTTTAACAAATTCCATCCCCACCCTTCCGTGGTATAACCTTATTTTACAAACGAGGCTCTGGAGACAGAATCATGGCGATAGAGAAAATATGCTGTAAGTACCTGATATGCCTCTCTACACGCTTGGTAGCAGCCCTGCTACTAGACTAGATCCCTATTGGCTGGCAACCAACCGGCAGGAATTCTATTGCTATCACATCTCATAAGGAAGATATAAGCTGGCGAATATAGTTTTAGATAAAATAGTAGAGCAGGTTTAGCAAATTTAAGATTGGGGGCATGGAAGTGTAATAAAATTGTCAACGAAGAAGGAGAGCGCCTTTGTCCACTGTGCAAAGAAAGGGACTCCTATAAACATATTTTATTACAGTGTGTCAAATTGGAACATGCACGAAGAAAATATCTACCACCCTCGATGCTAAATCACAATAGGAGTTCGCTTGCATGTCTCGGCCTCATGGGGAATAGAGAATACGAACTAAAGACTGAATGGTTCCTCTGGAAGGCGAGACAGATTAGAACTTCAGCTGTTGAAGTTTGGGACACGAACTGACGAAGGGATAACGATATTTACCCAATTATGTACTTTATGTCTGTTTTAGGTTAGGATATATTATATAATGTGTTTTGTTGTGTCATTTTCATTTTAATATATGTGTTTTTTAGAGAGTGGTTGGATATAATCATAGGTGAGGGGAGTGAAACCTACAAAGTAGGACTTGTTTTAGGTGCAAATCACAATAAGCTGGCGAATATAGTTTTAGATGTTAGGGTTTTCAGAGGTCCTAAAATTGATTCTGATCTTCAGTTGTTAGTCTGTTGTTTATGTTTAAAACCCACATCGCTTAAAAAAAGAAATCTACCCTAAAAACTATTGCCGTCATTGATTCAAAGTGAGTCTGTTCAGGAATTCCTGAAGAATTTCATTACATCAGAGACGACTAGATCATATAATACAGTAAGCTTCAGTTCTATAAAATCCTGAGAAATGAAGGATGCTTCAAACAATTCTAAAGCAGAGAGAACAAAGGGCAGTACTGGAATGAACAGACAGAGGAACAGAAAGAAGGGACTAAAAATTTGGGATGAAAACGTGGCAAAAGTGATCTTTGACAAAAATGAGTCATATTCGAAATTCCTTACCACAGACATACATATAAAGATAAAACTGAATAGCTCATAAATATAAGCAACAGCCTAAAAATAAGTACTCAGAAAGTCTAGACTACCATTGTTATAAATATTATTTTAAATTATTCTAAATATTATTAAGGTATACATTCCGAAACGGGTATCAATATCTCTGTTATAAAATTAAACTATTATCGAGAAAATTTTTTTCGGTAAACATTTACCAAAGGAGATCCAGCGATATCACTATTACAGACGAGCTCAGAAACAACATATACTATTAACTGTGTTCGCTTATTAGTTACTTACCAGATTTTTCTTTTCGTCGATCTTTCTATCATCACTCGTAGCGATCTATAAAAAAAAAAACGAGCCAGTAAGAATTATGCTGAAAACGTAGCATTGTCAGTAGTAGTTATTGAACAGCAATGCCGATAAGAAGAAACAAAGAAAACAATAATCTATAACCACGCTTCGTCAGTGCGCAAGCCATGACATCCTTACACAAATCCACAAAACAAACTAACAAACAAATAAATAGATAAATAAATAAACAAGCAAGCGAACAAACAAGCAAGCAAATAATAGTTCATTATGCAACGAGCCTATAATGATAATAATTAAGACGCATGTTTATGAAACGAGCACAAGCGAGTTTCATAATTTTATACGAGCGTCTTAATTACCATTATAGACAAGTTTCATACGACTTTTTATGCTCGACCATATTTATAACTTGAAATTATTCATAACTTTCACGTTATCTTATGTGAATGGGAAGGGAACTGACCTTGTGCCATCTCGTGAATTGTGAGATGTGCGCAGACGCGAAAGTATTGATTTTTTTCCCGAAACGAATGTCGACGACCTTGATGTAATCTCGTTAAACATAATATAACCTTGAAATTGAATTCGACATTGAAAAATGAGATGACAAATTTAATTTATTTGAATATTATTTACAATTAACGCTAATTATTACAGTAACAGAACATAACCTTCTGCGACAGTATTGGATTTGCAGCCTGCGTGACGTTTTGCTAATTGTCATTCGATTGCATATCCGAGAATAATCGAAAACCTGAACTTTAATGAATAGGTGTACTTTAATGACATGCATTAAAGGACTGCTACCAGGTGTATAATTGCTACATTTCCGCATGGTCGAGCATAAATAAATTTTTATATACATGAAGTTGTGAGAATTATATAGTTCTAAGCCAAAGAGAAAAGAAAAATTATTGAGAGCATATTGAAAATTGAGTGCAATGCTATTAGGTGCAGTGTCATAATTTCCTGAACATATATGCTATTTACGTCATTTGTTGAGTAAAGTTTATAATATCCAACAAGAAGATGCTCAATATGTATGAGAAATGAATTCGCACATAAAACAATTTCGCTTAAAATGTGGCTTTGCACTATCTCATTCTCATCCCTTCTTATAAAGGAGTGATTCAGAGGGGTTACTGCCACTAACAGGGATTATCTTGAAGACATTCTGAGAAAAAAAAGTAATTTAAACATGGGTGCTATTCTCAATATTTTAAGACTTACACTATTTTGAAATTGCTTGTAAAATACCTCTCTTATAGAGAACGAGCTATTCAGAATATAATTTCTTTAATGTTGGCTAGTATTCTGAAGCTAAAAATATGTTATTAATTCCTTAGTGAGGTTGTACAGATTTTGTTTTCAATTTTTAACTAAAAATTTCATTATTTTTCAGCGGTTATCGCAAGACTTGTTACAAATCACATAACTTCTAGCAACTTGGTTCTTTACAGTTCAGTGTTTCATCCTAATTTACAGTCTTAAAGAGTTTACAAGGGTGGCGTGATTTGTAACAATTGTGTGTGGTAAGTGCGTAAGTAAAATGTAATTTTGTGATTAAAAATTGAAAAAAAATTCTGTAAGAAACAATTATGGAATTAACAATTCTTTTAAAGCTTCAGAATAATAGCCAATTAAAAAATATATACTTCCCTATTTGTAATATTCTTTGAACTTTAATACTAATTACAAAAAGTATTTGAGAAACAACTTCAAATTACTGTAATTCTGAAAATACTCGTGTTTATATGACATAATTTAGCTCAAAATGTCTTCGGAAATATGCTTCGTAAGTGGCCCTAACTCCTTCTGAATCACTCTGTACATTTGTAGATTATCTACTATTTGCAATAAACGGTAACTCAGTCATAAATATGAACCAAATCACGGAATGTAAAAGTCTAAACTACATGAAAGCATCTACTTTGACAGCATCGTAATGGGAAGCCCGAAGATTGGGAGACTGCCATTAGACGACAACAAGAACAACAACATATCGCGGGCCCAAAATAAAAAGGTTCTATCTGACATTTTTTAATTCTGCTACTTTTCACAGCTATCTACAATGTAAATTATATGTTGATATCATTATTATTGTTCGTGATAAAGTTAGTTTGAAAAGGTTCTAATTACACACCGAGTTCTTTTATGAGAATGACAAGGTTCTTTCTGAATGTTTCTTCTTGAATCAGGTAAACCAACGTAATCAACATTATGCTTTTAAAATAATATTTCATGATGAAGTATGAAATTTATCAATCAGCACCATTAATCAATTTTGATTATTATGTGATGGTACTTGGGTAACTGCACAATATAAATATAGACTAGGCGTACTTTGAAACCACAATATTGTTGAAGAATAATTTCCCTTTTATTGGTAGCACTGGTACATTTCTTCTGATGTGTTACGTTACCTGCTGCAATAATTTAAATTCAGAAGACGATTATGTACCAGAATACAATGATTTATCAAGCAATGCTGAAGATATTCCACAGCCTTTTCCTGTAGGCATGAAGTTCCAAAGGAGAAGATAAGTAATGATTGCAAACTGTGCTCTTAATCATTTTGGATTTATAATTAGACCTGTAAATAGTGGATATCATTGAATGAATCCTGCCATAATAGCAAACATTGCTCTCAGCAATTATTAAAGACAGAACCTAATTCAACGGATATATTAATTCTTAATTTTCAACTTGGTTGTCAACAAAACAGAATGATGCTAATTTTACCCTGTGTTAAGGATTATCAGAGTCATCATGGACAGACGTGTAAATATAACACAAATTAGCTTTACCTAGCACATTGGTCAATAATATGATTTTTTCTTAAGGGGCAATAATAATAATAATAATAATAATAATAGTAATAATAATAATAATAATAATAATAATAATAATTTAAATCTCACTTGTAGTGAATAAATCTTTTGTGCGAGATCGTACGTATTTGCTTGGTTTCCGCACAAGAACAATCCGCGGAAAGTCTAAAATTCCACATTCAATATTCCCAACCTAACACACATAACAATTTCCCTCTTCTTACCGCTTAAGTGACGTATTGATTTTACTGCTTTAGGCTTTTAACATATTATTTTTAGAGACGTTCAATATAGTAATAATTATAAATTGGAAACTTACCACTGAAATTTCATCTAAATTGCACTGTTAATTATTGTTTTTAAATATTTGCAAAAATTAAGTAAACTCTACAACTCCACTAAAGTTACTGCATTCGTGATCCAAGTAACATTAAGGAAGCCGTGAAAAAATCAACAAGATTCCAGACTCATCATAGACTGGGGGAAAAAAAAGACAGACGTATATCACGGGCTGCTGGAGTATAGTAAACAGAAAATATTTTAAAACAACAATGTTGAAGATAGATATTTTTATTTTGCAAATTTGCCGTCATTGAACAGAAACCAAGATGGAGATTTCATTGCAACTAATTAGAAATTCCTCTTTCAGGTATGTAATAAACGATCTTCGCACAAAATAATGTACGATACACGAGCGGTATGTTTTCTTTCAATACTTGGAAACTAAAAAAGCCCAACTACGTTTCGCTTTTTCAAATTTTTCCTCGAACATGGAAACTTGAACATACCGCTCTTGTAACGCATATTACTACTAACTTTACTTTTAGGTTATTTGCAGAGATCGATTAAGGTCATTTCTTCACCTCCACTTCTGGACATGGCATATTCAGTTGTTCCATTTAGTAAAGTCAATCAATTGATTTTCGATGTTCCTCTTTCAAACTTATATATATATATATATATATATATATATATATATATATATATATATAAGCTTTCCCATGGAGATGATGAATTTCATGTTGTTAATTTGGCGTATGCAGAAAAAATATGTGAAACAAACGCGGTTAAATATCCACAGATGCAGCAAATACTGACAAGCCTAAACTTATAAAAGAAAAACTAGCTGACGTTCATTTAATGTGTAAGTGCATGCCACAGGTTGACAAAACGTATTTCAAAAACCTCTTCAAACAGTAATCATTTTCTGTAAAAAAAAAAGTAGTAAAAGTATCCCCGTCACACGCCATGAAGGCACTTGGGGGGGCATGGAGGTAGAGCCCCATGCTTTCCATGACCTCGGCACTAGAATGAGGTGGTGTGGTCAGCACCACGCTCCGACAGCTTTTTACCCCCGGGAAAGACCCGGTACTCAATTTTATAGGAGGCTGAGTGAACATCGGGGCCGTTCTGGAAGTTTGGCAACGAGAAAAATCCCGTCACCACTTGGGATCGAACCCCGGACCTTCCAGTCCGCAGCCAGCTGCTCTACCAACTGAGCTACCACATGGAAATATTATCCACATTAAGAAGAAAATATTGTAACAGCATATTTATGTTAATATTAATGCTATATACTATTTAAAAATTTAAATTATGGTTTATTTAACGACGCTCGCAACTTCAGGGGTATATCAGCGTCGCCAGTGTGCCGAAATTTAGTCCCATAAGAGGTTTGTTACATGCCAGTAAATCTACTGACTTAAGTCTGTCGCATTAAATTCCATCGATCTGGGCCGGGATCGAACCCCCAACCTCGAACACAGAATGCCAGCGCTACTCTGGCCGACTATAAACTATTAAAAAGAAAACAATATGTAATATAAATAAATGTGATATTTGTTTAGAAACACTAATGCTATATTGTATGTAATGCACAATGTTTAACGTTGAAAAGTAGTGGTTAAAATTGAACTTATTAATCCTTATTCTGTTTTATTTCTACACTACATTTTCAAAGTGATAACTTGATCAAACCAGTAATATTTTAGTTATGGATACAAAGTTAAAAATGATTTCTTAATGCTTTCCTTTTCATTATCTAAACTATATTGAGATGAATTTAAGAAAAAAGGACATTAATAGTGAATTTAACTATGTAAAATAATACGTTGATCTCTTTTGTTTTATGACGGTAATGAAACTAGAAAAATCAGTTTGGAAACACAAATCTCTATTTGACAATAAAAAAAAATCACAATTTGGGAGCATAAGGTTCTATACGAGAACAATCCATGAATATTAATTGAATCCGCGTTTTAAACTTGAGTCATTCAATATTCTTCCCAGATTGCATTTTATTTTTCTCATTTCATCACAAATAATTTAATTCTGAACACATGTTAAACAATGACTTTAACTATCTAAGAGTCCAGAAATATTTTTAAAAACTTCATCTGCATTGATTTTATTAAGAACCAAACTTTTAAAATTCTCTCCTGTAAAATTTACGAAACACTAGATAGAACCTTACTTGTAAATAGTTTCTTTAATCTATCACAAAATATTTCAATATTCAGTAACTTCATTACTATACAATTTTGTTATTCTAGATTTAATTTGTAATTCAGTAAATATAAAATATTATTTGTTTCTCTATGATAAATTATCTAGCTTTAATTATTCAGGTAATCTTTTCGTACTTTGATTTTATTGTAATTGTAAATTTAATACTAATTGTAATATTGTTTGTAATTGTAATTGTAAATTTAATACTAATTGTAATTTTATTGTTGATATTGTAGTTGGAATCTCCTGGTAGAGGGGCAGAGAAGGCCTGACGGCCTTATCTCTACCAGGTTAAATAAATAAATACTACTACTACTACTACTACTACTACTACTACTACTACTACTACTACTAACCTTGTCATTGTGAACCAGCGATATATCAGCGGACTGAAATTAATATTCCCTTGATTTTATTAATCTCCTTGGTATACTGTATATTAAGCTTTTATGTCCTGGTTAGTATAAATGAGTGCTGTTACTCTCAATATCTGTCCCATTGCTGTGTAATTTACGGAGAGGCATGCACACAAGCTGTCAGACAACGATTACTGATCTACAATCATCTTTCATTATAAAATGACACCGACACAATCTTCAGTAAAAATTTTATTGGAACGGTTTGCAGAGTCATTAGTAATTTCATTTTGGAAAAAGATGCTTCAATAATTTATCTTCGGAAGAACTGGTGCAGAGAAATAAAATATCATGATGAAAAATGCGTTTGCTTACAAAACGGAATTTCGAATAACATTACAAATAGACAAACATTTAACGAACAAACAGGTCATCTTCACTAAAGTTCTGGAAGATGGTGATGGCGGCGTAGGAGACAGTAACGATTAGTGAGATATCTTATAAAGGTGGTAAACGGACATAAGAATTGAATTGAATTGGAAAAGGAGAATTGGGAGGACAAGTGGTTGGGAGCTGTAGGAAACTGAATATGTGAGCTCCAAGCCTGTTGGCCACTAGTCTCACTCCAGGTTACGCTGCTCCACTGAAGGAGCTCTAGAAAATTTTGAAGGGGAAAAACCGAAAATGGACGTAACCTCTTAGATACCACATACGCGAGGGAACGAAAATGTGATCAAAGTGATCACAGAGCGGGACGAGGAACAAATGGCTGGTGTCAATCTGCACATTGAAATGAACTGTGTCATATCGCAGTGTAGGTAGAGTCGAGAAGACTCGTTGTTTGCCGTTAGGATGGCAGGAGTAATCTTGCACATTGAAATGGTCCTAGCCATTTCGCAGTGCAGGTGGAGTCGAGAAGACTGCGTCATCTGTTGTTCGATGACAAGGCAGGTGAAGGCCGTCGGAAGAAGCGCCGTGTAATTTGAATCTGCAATTTGAAAGGTTCCCTGTTCTTTCGCATTGCGACTAAATGAGTGACCTCGCACAGTTAATAGGCAATTTATAGGTTCTGGACTAGGGCATTACGTCGTTTGCTAGAAAAGGGGAATATATGGGGAAGGGCATATGGGTCCGTGGCCCATTCCTTTTAGGGCTCATCTCGACATTTGTCTTACACCTTAGGAAAACTACGGAATACCTTAGGCAGGATAAGTTGTCTCATATAAGAGAGTAGCCAATTTGGCTATTAGGTAGGAGGTGATTGATTGGCATGAGCCTTGTTGAATCGTCTCAATTTAGAGACCAGCCATTTGGCTTTATGGTGACTCAATTAGAAGAGATGGCAGGGAGATATGTAATTATTAATTACGTTTCTAAGTTTCTTGAGGTTTTTTCTATTTATTGTTGACTCACTATTTAAAATAATTATTGTCCCAGCACATTGCAAATTAATTCCTGTAGGCATATGATTTGTTTACAAGATTAGTCATAAAAATTATGTTTTCTTTCTAACCTTTATTTTATAATTAAAAACCAGGAGTTATTTTGATAATTATCCTGCTCTCGCTTGTCTCTTCATTTATCCAAATTCAATTTATACATGTTCGAATGACAAATTGTAACTGAAAGCTTTCTGTGCCAATGAATGATTATGCTATTCTGTTAGCTATTTAGTTAGTTAGTGGTGTTTAAAAAGGGCGCGTCAGCTACTATGGCTATTTGCAACCTTATACAAAATCCATTCAAAAAAACAAAAATACTAACAATACAATAGCTGAATGCTATGAATCAATGATTATGAAAGCAGGAAGATGTCTAAAGGGGAGAAAAATCATGTTACATACTGTGTAAGTGCAATAAAGTAAAACTTCTTAAAGGAAGGAAAATAATCCGAAAGTGACATCAATATCTTTGTTGCGAATAGTAAATAAAATTATTAATTTCTTTAATACATGATTTTCATATCAAGATTCAGTGATATAACAATTAAAGAGGGCCTGTAAGTGGGATGGGTCTTAGTGGGAACGGTAGGAATGGGAAAGATGAATGTTCAATCGGTTTCGGTAGGACAGGGAGAGGAGTGAATAATTTCCCTATAATATAAAGAGGAAGAATTTTTTAAAATTTTCCGTGTTCTTTACTTCATAGCAGAAAAAAACTACCGAAAATTAAATTAGTCCTCAAACTGTAAAATTTCAGATTACCAAGATGATGAAGACAGAAGAGTTATCTCGTAATGTTTGAATTTGCAATGTGTTGTAAAACACGATCAGAATTGTTTCAGAATTTTGAAATTATTTACTGGAACTATATTAGGTGGATTAATTATAGGAGAGAACAGCAAAGAAGGAGTAAGTGAATGTAGGTAGGTTTGAGTATTAACAATGGAGATAATTCAGATAATTAAAGAAAAGAATATATAACATAACAGTTGCAAGATCGAGAAATGGAAGGGAGGCAGTATAGGACTGGAATAGATTAAAGAGGATGGATTAGGGAGGCAGAGGTGGCTAAATAAAACAGGGTAAAATGAGAGGAATAAATGAGGAAGTAATTAGCAAATAAATTATAAATTGAAAATAGTGGGTTGTTTTTTTTTGTAGGTTATTTTACGACGCTTTATCAACATCTTCGGTTATTTAGCGTCTGAATGAGATGAAGGTGATAATGCCGGTGAAATGAATCCGGAATCCAGCACCGAAATTTACCCAGCATTTGCTCATATTGGGTTGAGGAAAAATCCCGGAAAAAACCTCAACCAGGTAACTTGCCCCGACCGGGAATCGAACCGGGGCCACCTGGTTTCGCGGCCAGACGCGCTGACCGTTACTCCACAGGTGTGGACACAGTGGGTTGTAAAACAGATAAAGCGATTAAAGAAATTTCAAAAAGAGGAAATGAACTAGAGCGGAAATGACAAACAATGGACTGATGTGCAAAAGTTCGAAAATGTTAAAGTGATGGTGGACAGATCAATGATCAGTTCATATCATATCATATCATATCATATCATATCATATCATATCATATCATATCATATCATATCATATCATATCATATCATATCATATCATATCATATCATATCATATCATAATATCATATCATATTATAATATCATATCATATCATAATATCATATCATATAATATCATATCATATATCATATCACCATATCATATCACCATATCATATCATATCATATCATATCATATCATATCATATCATATCATATCATATCATATCATATCATATCATATCATATCATATCAAGCTTAAGGTTAATAAACTTTCTTCTAGCGTATATTTTTATATTTAAGACAAAGAGTCCTAGAGAAATTTTATCAATATCGCTGTCACATGCCCTTCCATAAAAAATCAAGCATGGGTAATTATTCATACTCAAATGGCATCACTGTAACTGAAGGAAATAAGTGTAAGTATGAATGATTATGATTTAAGGAAGGTGGATAAAAAGGAGATAATAAATCGTTGTATCCAATGTGAAGATGTAACTAAATAGACTTCTTTAAGTAAGGTATAGGCTAGTCCGAAACTGGAATTAACATCTCTTTTCTAAAATTAAATCTATTTTCGAGAATTTTTGTTTTTCGGTGAACACTTAACCAACGGAGGTCCAGTGATGTCACTATTATGGAATAGCCTTTAAGCAACATATTATACGAGCACTATTGTACCTACGGTTATGTTAGTTCATGAGTTACTTACGGTTTTTTTAAACGTCGCGACTTTGTCGCCGTATGTCAATTCCTATAAAAGAAAAATAAATTAGTAAAATTATGCTGAAAATATAGCACTGAGTCAGTAATTTCCAGTAGTGGTGACTTATTTAGCATCAATGCTAATAAGAACAAACAAATAATAATAATAATAATAATAATAATAATAATAATAATAATAATAATAATAATAATAATCTGTATCTGTGCTTCGACTTAACACTTGCCATCCACAATTTCATATATTAGAACTTAACAACAATAAAGCAATAGATATCAATAGACTAAATCTAATATTTCACTGTTTTTATTAATCTTCTTTGTAGAAATTAAGCTTTAGTGGCTTCGTTTGTATAAATGAGTGCTTTCACTTTCAATATCTGTCCAATTGCTCAAAGTGGCAAACCCCCCCCCCCTCTACTGACCTACCTAGCTGAAAAGGTTATTAATAATTTTAAACATCCAACGTGTTCAATGCACAAAAATTCGGATGGCAATATAGGTATTGTTTAACTACTTCATACACTGATTTAGACTTCATTGCGGGGGGTGGGGGGAGCAGGGACCCACGCTGCGCTCTCATTGCTAATGGAGCTGTACGTCCATCCAGTCGGCAAATAGTCCGCTGGTGCAGTGAAGACAGCTTCCCAGCAGATCACCTTATATATTGACCACAACGCATTGAAGTTAAATAGTTAATGTTCAATTTTGACGTAATTTATTTGAAGTCACCTGGCAAGTTTACCTCAATTTTCGTGCTTAGCATTAAAAAATTAATTTAGCAAAAGCTAATTCCACTGCCATTACATCAGTGATATCAATCGGTGCCCATATCCACCGCAGAGCACGTGGACGCAGCTAGAGTACGCTAGGAACGCAGCAACAGAAAGTAGGTAGGCCTGTGAGAAAGTGTAAGATTGGAATTCAACAAGGAAACACGGAAGAAGGCGTACAGTATAAAGTGGTAGGTATGATGTGCTTATCATGTGGAAAATACATGATTATGAAGGAGAAACATTATTTACAAACACTAAGTGGAAGTAATCAAGTTCAAATTGGAGCTCTTCTCTTCTGTAACTACGGAGAATTTACCACTAGAGTTGCAGCTGCAAATAATCGAGCTGTCACGTATTACATAATTGCAAAACAAGTGCCTGTAGCAATGAGGACCAACGTAGCGTTTAGAATTCCTAAACCCTAAATAGAGAAGTATCGAACAATTGGTAAACTTGCAGCAGATTAATACGATTTCCACAGCACATTCATATTTGCACAATTTTACAATTAACATAGCCTACATTAAAAGTAAATATGTCCCACGATTACGTGCGTTATATGCTTAAACTTGTTTCTTCCTTTAACATTTTACCGAAGGTATCAAGAGTGATACGATCCGGAGTTGCATTTGGGCGAGGGTCCGATCCCCGCTTGGGCTGATTGTCTGGTTGGATTTTTCCGAGGTTTTACCCAACCGAAAGACAATATCAGGTAATCTATGTCGAATCCTCCGCCTCATCTCGCCAAAGACGTTTTTGATCTATATCATGATTTGGACGGACTATATAGATGGAGTATCGATAATTTTCAACTGTTAAATCTTAATAAATGTTGCTTTAAGGCGTATTCTAAAAATAAGGCAGTTGCTCAAAATTCGTATGAAATTAATGGTGTGAAGTTACCTAGAGTACAATCATTTAAGGATTTGGGTATTTATTTTATACACAATTTACGTTTTAAAATGCACTTAAATCACGTGGCAATTGATGCATATAGAAAATTAGGATTTATAATACAAAAGAATTAAAACATATAAATACTATTGATACTCTATATAAAACTCTAGTTAGGAGTAAGCTAGAGTATGCGACTGTAATATGGTTACCTCAGTTCCAGTCCCATCAGGTGCAAATAGAAAGGATACAGAAAATATTTTTACGTTATTTATATTAAAAAAACATGACGTGTCGTCTAATGACAAGCAAATTTCATATAATTAGTTATTTTTTAATTTAATTATAAAACTTTAAAATCTCGACGATGAATAAATAGTCAAATTTTACTCTTTAAGACTGTTAACGGTATATTGAACAACTGTGATTTTCTTAAATTCCTTCAGTTCAATGTACAAAAAACAGAATTACGTCATAGGAAACCTTTTGTTATTCCAATTCCTAGAACAGTTTTCTTCAAGAACTCTCCATTGTAAGTTACATGTAATACTTACAACTCTCTGTCTTTAAACCGTGATTCTCAATTAGATTTCAGTTTAACAGTCAAACAATTTCATACGATATTAAGAAGAATTGTATTTCCTTAGATATTTAAACTATGAAAAAGTGTATTATAATGTTTTTACTCAAGTTTTAAATAATTTTATGCTCGACCATGCCGAAATGTAGTAATTATACACCTGGTAGCAGACCTTTAATGCATGTCATTAAAGTACACCTACTCATTAAAGGTCAGGTCTTTCAGCCAATGACGACTCAGGTTACAACTGTTCAGCCAATGACAGGTCAGCTTTCTACCTTTATAAAACTGCAAGTATCGATTATTCTCGGATGTGCAATCGAAAGAGAATTAGCAAAAAGTCACGGAGGCTGGAAATCCAATACTGTCGCAGAAGGTTATGTTCTGTTACTGTAATAATTAGCGTTAATTGTAAATAATATGAAATAAATTCAATTTGTCATCTCGTTTTTCAATGTCTAATTTAATTTCAATGTTATCTCTGTAGGTTCTTATGGCCTAGCAAGGTCAATGTGGACATCTGTTCCTCGGAAAAAATCAATACTTTCGCGTCTGCGCACATCTCACAACGTACGGAACATTGCTCAATGTCAAATACAAAGAAAATTAATAATATCAAGTTAGAAATATGGTCGAGCATAAAAAGTCGTATGAAACTCGCCTATAATGGTAATTAAGAAGCTCGTATGAAAATTATGAAACTCACTTGCGCTCGTTTCATAAACATCCATACTCACTTCTTAATTACCTTCATTATAGGCTCGTTGCATAATGTACTATTGCATCATTATATTGAAATTTGGCACTATATTAACTCCAATATTATATTCTAACATCTATTACCGTTATGTATTTTCTTTCTTATTATGTATTTTTATACGTATCTGTCTAAGCCACCTGTAATTGAAAGCCTGCTTCTGTTGGTGGTGGATTTAAAATAAAATAAAATAAAATAAAATAAAATAAAATAAAATAAATACCATCTCGCTACTACCAATCTGATCGACTCTAAATAATATAGTATGTGATACAGCGTCGTTAACTAACCAACGAAAAAGAGAACAACACGATTTGTGCGAAGAAGTAGTCAAAGAAGAGATTGTGGTGAAAATTCGTTGTAAATGATCTACTGTATTTTCGCATAGCATTATTGCTTTTTCGATGGCAATTGACACAGTTTTAGAAGTTCTATAGATGGCTACTTTTGTCATTGACTTCTAGCAGAATGTGGTGCCCACAAGTGGCGAGGTAACACGTTAAAGTACAGAGTGTACAACATGCCCGACTGTCCAACAGACCCTAGTTTACCCTATGTCGAAATAAGCCATTTTTATGTAATTCGTTTGGTATTACAGTACAGAGCGATCGTAGCGCGCGTGTTCAGTGGAGAGATTCTAGCGCTCTCTCGCATGGAGGAAAGCGAATCGCAATGAATGAGGGGTGATTTAGGCCTATGAAATAATGTTCCACTAAGAGGTATCTCGCCGAATATCATCTCACTATTACCAATTACATCCACGCTAAATAACCTCGTAGTTAATACAGCCTCATGAAATAACCAAGTAAAACAAAGAGGTAACAAGGAAACGTCATGTTGATCTTATCTTTTATGAAAATATATATTGAAAACGTCATTTTGATCTTATCTTTTATGAAAATATATATTGAAAATGATATCCAATTTATGGATGCAAGAAACACATTGGCGTTGAAAATTCTGAAACACCTTCTGTAACTTACATACATTCTGAAGTGAAGAAGAACTTCATGCAAGGAAGAGAGTTTTCAGTGTCTCACTGCATTGTATTCTGAGAGAGTTCATAACGACTTAAGGTAACCAAGGTCTGTTCCTAATTATAAATTGAGATGGATCAAGAGTCCCACCATGAACAGATTACAGCATTCACTCACAACGTTTCGCACGAATAGGCCTAGTTGAATCCCTTTGCTGTAATTGATAAACTATTGTCACTCTGTAAGAAAAAAAGAGCAACATTTTCAGTCTTTTTTAAAATTGATCTTTGTAACATATTGTAGTCCTACTATTGTGCTAGAAGGTATGAAGATTTCCTACATAGAGCTTAGCTGTATTCTTTCCTGAATATCTGCAAGTTTCTTACTTACTTACTTACCTACTTACTTACTTACTTACTTACTTACTTACTTACTTACTTACTTACTTACTTACTTACTTACTTACTTACTGGCTTTTAAAGAACCCGGAGGATCATTGCCGCCCTCAAATAAGCCAACCATTGGTCCCTATCCTGAGCAAGATTAATCCAGCCTCTATCATTACATCCCACCACCCACAAATCCATTTTACTATTATCTTACCATCCACGTCTCGGCCTCCCCAAAGGTCTTCTTCCCTCCGGCCTCCCAACTAACACTCTATATGCATTTCTGGATTCGCCCATACGTACTACATGCTCTGCCTATTTCAAACATATGGATTTAATGTTCCTAATTATGTCAGGTGAAGAATACAATGCGTGCAGTTCAGCGTTGTGTAACTTTCTCCATTCTCCTGTAACTTCGAACCCTCTTAGCCCAAAATACTTTCCTAAGCACCTTATTCTCAAACACCCTTTATATCTGTTCCTCTCTCAAAGTCTGAATCCAAGTTTCACAACCGTACAGAATAACCGGTAATATAACAGTTTTATAAATTCTAACTTTTAGCTTTTTTGAGAGCAGACTGGATGACAAAAACTTTTCAAGCGAATAATAATAGGCATTTCCCATTTTTACTCTGGCTATTATTCCTGTGTTCGTCCATGGTCTGGAATTTATGTTAAGTTTAGATTTAAGACCTCTCCTGTCCCACATAATCATAATCATCCTATCACATCATCGGGGTAATGTAACTCCGCCTTCCAGGCGCCCCAACCTCAGAAGTGGGTTACAACTAAGCCACGGCCAGGAGAGAAGACCAGAAATGTCGAAAAGACAACCTGGTGGCATTGGATTAAAAAAAAAATTCTCCTGAGTGTTATTTATATTTGAAGGATTGGCGGGAAGAACGATGATGGTCGAAATAACAAACTATAAAGGAAAATGAATTTTAAACCCTAAGGATCCTATGCACAGACATTTCGCTGGCCCGCGCTACGAGCGTGCTAAACTAGTCCCGGCTATCGACTGATTACTTGTACAGAATTCATATCATATCATATCTCTAACACTGGTTTATGAATACGAAAAACGTTAATTAGCTGATCATCCACCGGAAGCCCGCGCTAAGAATGTCTATGAATATGGCCCTATAACACTCTGCTTTAATTCGTTTGCGTAATGTCATTTACTTTTAATTTTTATTGCACCTGGAGATATTGTAATAACCATGTAAGCTTCTATTAGTTCTGAACATAGTCCAATAGATGGCACTTCTAACTAAAAAAAAAAAATTTAATTTTATGGACCCTCATTGTTCTTCCTGCCAACCCTTCATTTGTTATTGTTGTTCCAAGATATTTGAATTTATCCACATCTTCAAAGAATAAATTTCATGTCGTTATATTTACATTTCCTTCTATGTTCTGGTCACGAAACATAATTTATAAACTTCGTCTTTTCCGGATTTACTTTCAAACCTATCTCTTTACTTGCTTCAAATAAAATTCTCATATTTTCCTTCATAATTTGTGGATTTTCTCTTAACATATTCGCGTCATTCGTATAGACATGTAACAACACTGTAAGTTAGAGCATTACTATCAAATTTGCCGCCACATATCCTTTCACAAAACAGAATTCAGTTACCGATAATACATGGAATGGAATTTAACTGAGGGGAGCACGGATGGCCCAGCACTGCGACCTATCGAGATCTATTGCGCTAAACCTCGATATGGAATGAGTTGCGTGCCACAGATCCCCTACGCGCACCGCCCTAATCACATGACTCCCTTACCGACCGGTCCCTACAGCAGACAGAAATCTATATACCATTGCTGCTTCGGCAACTTCCCCCAAGGATCCCCTGTCGGTCCGAGGAGAAACTTCTCCCCCGAATAGGTTTACCTCGGATGCTCGTTGCAGAAGCCATCCAACGTCGCTTAACTACATTCCACGGAGGTCGGTCGAGAGAGCCAACAGCTTCAGGAGGCCGCCTGTAGAGTGATCTGAAAAACCAGAAATGGGATGATGAGGAAAGGATGATGGGGGAGGAAAGGAAGTGGCGAAATGAGTAGGGTTGCATTCAACTGATAAAGTTACCTGATATTTATCCATAGGAGTGAGGGAATAACCCCCGAAAAAAATCTTACCCAGGCAACTCGTCCTGACCGGGAATCGAACCGGGACCGCTGGATTTGGAGTTAGACTCGCTAATCCCTCAGCCACAACGGTGGACACCGATAATTCATGCACGAATAACAAATTGTAACTGACGGGATTATGTGTGCCTATGAATGATTATGAATTAAGGGAGGCGGATGAAAAAGAGACAATAACTCATCCCTTGTAAAGATTGAACAAGTAAGATATGTAGTCCGAAACCGGTATCAGCATCTCTGTTCTAAAATTAAACCAATTTTCCAAAAGTTGTTTTTTCAATTAACACATTTCATATGGGACCCAGTGGTACTGCTATTGAGGCAGAGCCTCTAAGCAATATAATATACTATTACCTGTGTATATATATGTATATATGTATATATATATATATATATATATATATATATATATATATATATATACATACATAGTTACTTACGTTTTCAAACAGGCTGGTTATTAGCATGTCTCTTCGAGGAACAACCTAGAAAAGGAAAAGAAATGATTAAAAATCATGTTGAAAATATAGAACTGCGTCAGTAATTGCCAGCAGTACTTACTGATTTAGCACTAATGCTAATAAGAACAAACCAAGGAAACAATCTACTGACAGGTTTCATCAGAACACCTGCCACGAAATCCTTACATCTATGCACGATAACTCAATTGGTACAATGAGATCTCGCAGACCGCAGGGTGCAAATCCAATGAGATAATTTCCCGACATGTGAAGGTACAGAAACGTGCACTCATCTACCTATCTACCTTCTTATCAGCGTGTCAACAGTCTGTGTAAGGAGTTGCCGTGTTGTGCTTGCTTGTATTATTGATTTATTTGCTTCCAATTACAGAAGAGGTCTCACTGACCGCGCGTACCACTTGCGTTACTAATATTGTTGGGTGAGTCATTATTTATTCCTTCGTATAGGCAGAGCCTATAATTAATACTCATATGGATATAGGCTAATGATAAGTGTTTTTGTACCGATTGATATAATATATGTACAGGTTACAATATTCACAGTTGATTTTGTTAATATTTATTTATTCTAATGTGGTTAAGGCCGTCAGGCCTTCTCTTCCATACCATCACAAATAGAAATAAAAAGAAAAATCACATCTATAAACAAAGTAAAGCCATATAAAAATATACACGGATTGCATCACAAATTTTAGATCAGTTGTTAAGTATTTTTCAAAGTATTATGAAATTCAATGCCGTTTCTTGATCCCATATGAGTAGTAGTAGTTCATTACAGTTTATGAAATGGGTAGAAAAAACCACATACAACTAAAACATATTCATGCAGATTTTTTTTCATAAAACAAATATTTTTATCGTAAAATTTTATTGTAGCTCTTGTTATAATGATTATGGCTTTAAATTTATTTTTTTTAATATATCTCCGAAAAGATTATCAAATAAATTTTCTCCTTTGAAATCTTTAGTGAAATGTTAATACGTGAATAAGTTGTGTGCACTTTAATTAAGTACTGCGTCCAGTTCGACAACAGCAAGAGAAGAAATACAATAATTGCTTATGAAATGCGGAAATCTATTAGAGAAACAATGACACAGGTAAATTCCAAATGCCCCTCCCTACCGTACGCAACATCCACTCTGAGGGGCTGGTTTGCAAGAAGGGCATTTTAGAATATTTGCCCTTTTTGAGTAAAACGCTTTATTGTGTTCTCTGATCTGTTATGCATATGATCACCAAGTTGTAGTTCAATGCTGTGATCATAGAGGTCAGGAGTAACCAAAATGTAAAGGCGTGCATAGTAACATCATTACGGTTTGAATTTTCAACATCAGTTATCTCAAAACTTGCATTTGAGTGAACTGCCTTTCTTGCACCGTACCCCTCAATTCATGTACATGGAAGAGTTACTCACCGCCTGGCTGCTCCCTGTGGTGGTGGTGGTGTCGTAGATTTAAGTATATTCTGAGTCAAAAGTTAGAGGTGCCCTGCAAAACGAAATGCACAGAAAAATAACAGACAGTTCACAAAATCATGGAAAAGGATATATCTCATCATCTTCAGGCCTAAACAATGGTCCACAACGAAAGATGCGTACACAATGTGGGAGGGTGGAATATAGACTTCAGTGTTCTCAAGATATACCCAGTGAATAGAAAGAGTTTTATTTTAAAAGTGCTGTGGCCTTCAACCAATCCCATAACGTTCTTTTGTCAAAACAATTTACAAACAAGAAGATGTATTCCTAATAGTATACAAAAAGAAACGTTAGTCTCAGCCTAAATCATATTATGTGCTCAGATAGCTCGGCCTTATAGGTTTTGGCAGTAATAACTATTACTATACTGCCATCTAGTTGTTACATAAGGAGTCACGTCATAATTCCCATTTGAATTGCATTAGCGAATGTACTGCCATCTCGTGTTCGTTTACGACGGACGGGTAGCGATCCTGGTGGTTGTTCTTTTCAAAGTGCTACCGATTTTAACATAGGGACGAGCTATCTGTTACGTATATGATCTAGGGTCTCAGCAAAGAGAAGTGTCATGCAAATTGAACCAAACACATCATAGAAAATTAAATTTAATAGTTGTTATGAGTCTCATTGACATTAATCATATACTTAAAACATGTAAAGACTTTTATATTTCATTGTTCAATATAAAAATGATTAAATTGAGTAATGTGAAGTGTTTATTTTTTATTATTATTACTGTTCTCAATTATGTTTTTGCCTAGGTTTCATAATTTATCTGTAAGTACTTCTATTCAAATAAAAAATAAGAAATTAATTTGCCTATGTACCTGTAAACAGAAACTACAACAAGTATTAACAATTCTAAAGAAGCCGCAAAGGAATAATTATATTGTAATGAAAATGCAGTGAAACAGGAAGAACGGATTGAGAATTTGGGATGAACACGTGGCAAAAGTAATCTCTGACAAAAAAAAAAGAAGTTATATTTGAAATCCCTGTCCACAGATGTAGAGTGTGCAAGCGATATAACCCTCCGCATTAGAAGAAGATACAGATATGGCTTTTAAGGAACCCGGAAGTACATTGCCGCCCTCATATAAGCGCGCCCTCGATCTCTATCCTGAGTAATATTAATTCAGTCTCTACCATCATACCCCATCTCCCTCAAATCTATTTTAATATTATCCTCCCATCTTTGTCTCGGCCTCCCTAAAAACTATCACTCTATATGCACTTCTGGATTCACCCATACGTGCTACATGTCCTGCCCATCTCAAACGTCTGGATTTAATGTTCCTAATTATGTTAGTTTAAGAATACAATGCGTGCAGTTCTGCGTTGTGTAACTTTCTCCATTCTCCTGTAACTTTATTCCTCTCAGCCCCAAATAATTTCCTAAGCACCTTATTCTCAAACACCTTTAACCTCTGTTCCTCTCTCAAAGTGAGAGTTCGAGTTTCACAACCATACAGAACAACCGGTAATATAACTGTTATATAAATTCTAACTTTCGGCTTTTTCGAGAGCAGACTGGATGATAAAAGATTCGCAACCGAATAATAACAGGCATTTCCCATATTTATTCTGTGTTTAATTTCCTCCCGAGTATCATTTATTTGTTACTGTGTCTTCAAGGTATTTGAATTTTTCCACTTCTTCAAAGAATAAATTTCCAATTTTTATATTTTCATTTCGTACAATATTCTGGTCACGAGACATAATCGTATACTTTGTAATTTCGGATTTACTTCCAAACCTATCTCTTTACTTCCTTCAAATAAAATTTCCGTGTTTTCCCTAATAATTAGTGGATTTTCTCCTAACATAATGTGGAGTCCACTTCCCTTTTCTATATAACTCTGTGCAGGTCATCTTCTGTACTGATCATCTCTACCTGATCATGTGCGAATATTAGTGTGTTCAAGGGGCTATTATTTACTATAAAATTCCTTTTAAGGTTATCTGACATTTCCTAATGGAATCGTACGAGCTTATAAGTTAAATAGAACGGATGACAACGTGCAATAAATTATTAACATTTAGTTTCTAGCATTCCAGAATTATTAACATTCAGGAATATAGATTCTGATATTCCATTTGGCATTCTGTCCTTGCGGATGAAATGTCATTCAGGATACTGGATCCGGGATTTTGTAGAGAATTGAAACGTGTGTAGCTCAACAGACTAAGTGCAGTGCTTTAATTATAGCGAAATATCTTAATCTTGAAAGTACAACGAATTTCACCGGAGATGTCTTCAGGAGAACGTCTCCACCTTTATACTTTCTAGATTCAAGAGCTGATATTCTATCTGTAAAGCGACATTGTGAGTGGAAATCTTATCAGGTAACAGAGGGGTATGTTGCGAATTCCCTTCAAAGTAAGATTACATAATTCCAATAAGATTTTGCAAAGCAGACATTGTCCCAATTTCCGAAGAGATAGCAGTACCATCCTCTTCTGGAATAATGAACAGCAACTTATATTAAAACAAAAATGTACACTAGTCTGCGCCAATACCGTTCAATAACTTCACAGATTATAATCTCACGTTTACACTTTTTAAGTAACTTAATGTTTTACTTCTTTATCATTTTACTTACGTTCTAGTGCAGTAAGTAATCATTACATCAATGATTTTTCTTTCGTTAGTGTAGAAACCAGGCAAAGTGTGGTATTGTCAACTTACGAAGCGTATAAACAACATCGAGAACTACGAGAAAAGATTGGGATAGTAAAAATATTATTATTATTATTATTATTATTATTATTATTATTATTATTATTATTTTTACAGCCTGCATGCTCCATTACTCTGGAGTAATACCACAGTCTAGTATATACAGTCACGAAGCTTGAGTTGTGAGAGTGCTAGAAACAATAGACTGTTCAGGTACTATTTCGCATTGTCTATAATGAGGCGATATTAGCAATCCTAGTGGTTAACAACTATCTGTGGATGCATATTTGCTACGTATTGAGCTTCGTGGCGTATGTACTAGGCTGTGGTAATAATACATGCATTGGTTTTTCTTAAACTATGTATATATAATAACTTTATAGATAGATGAATTGTTTTTATTTTCCCTATCTGATCTTGCAAGGCCTGCTTATAGGCACAGAATAACACACAATTTACAATAATGGTTGTACATGAATGGGCACATGAAAGAAAATATATATAGATAAAAATTTAAGATAAAATACATATTTTAAATCACAAAT
Source organism: Periplaneta americana (assembly GCF_040183065.1). Classification (NCBI taxonomy): domain Eukaryota; kingdom Metazoa; phylum Arthropoda; class Insecta; order Blattodea; family Blattidae; genus Periplaneta; species Periplaneta americana. Next base: position 182,224,528 of record NC_091131.1, read on the forward strand.
ATATAATTTAAGAATTAGGTTGTGTGTTTACCATACTCAGATGGCATCTGAGTATTTAATTATGTTTTGGACAATTTCGTCTTGAATATCTTTGCCTAGTTTATATTTCCCTTTCCACGTCACAAAAAATTTAGGCACTGTTCCTCTGGACCCCAACAGCAGATCTGTCACTGTGATACTCTGGACGTTGCGTTTGTTACGGAAGTAAGGTATTGTTGACTCGTATATTTCTTTCTTCTTTTTATCAACATCCATGGGTTGTGCTTTGGATTGTTCAAAGCGTATTGTAGGATCGATGATCTCTGCTACAGATTTTTTCCTATTGACGGCGATGATGTCGATCCTCCGTACGCTATCTTGATCAGCCAAACAATGAACTTCTTCGTAAACTTCCAAACCTTTGTTCCGGAGACCAGCAGCAAGAAGGGAACGAATGATGTTATGTCATTTTATTCTTAAGATTTCTCCCTGAGGACACCTCCCAAACACATGAGGTAGGGATTCAAACTCACTAAAGTGTCTACTTTTCTTTCATTCTAATTTGTCAAGTTGTATATTGTTAGTAAATTTCATCAAGTTCTTATGGTATTTGTGAACTAGCCTGTCTTTATTCACTGGCCATTTTTCAGTCTTGAGAACTGCCGCTTTCAGATTGTATCTCTCTCTCTCTGAAGTAATTTACAGTTGTATAACAAATGACCTATCTTTGTTTGTCATTGTAGCATGGACATAATGAGTTATCTATAATTTTATATTTATGTAAACTAGATAAATCTTATATCTCCTGTCCTGTTATTATGGTTGTGAAGTTTGAGGTTATGTTAAGTTCTAGCTTTAACCGATCGTTTATATTAGGAAAAAAAGATTTTGTGATTTGTCCTTTTGCTGTGTTGTCCCATTCGTTTTGCCACTTCACTAAACTATTTTGACTATGCTGACATTTTACTGACTGACCTTTCCAGCGACAACAAAACGAAACTTCAACGTGCTCATAATTTGTGTGTACGTTTTGTAAGCAACGTTCGTAAATATGATCATATTACTCCATCTCTGGAAACAATAGGTTGGCTTAAACTAGATAAGAAAATAAATTTACATTCACTTCTCCTTCTCTTCGAAATCTTGAACTCTTCTATTCCTTCGTACCTGTCGTCTCGCTTCACTTACCTTTCTTCCCACCACAATCTGAACACACGCTCTCGCCATGAAACAATACTAACAATACCATCCCATCGCACCTCCTCATACTCATCCTCTTTCACAATAGCCCTGCCAAGACTCTGGAATTCGTTACCTGCTAGCATCAGGGACTGTCGAAATAAAATTGAATTCAAACGCAAACTTACTAGGCACTTGGTCAGTAATTGAGACTCGTTCAAACATGGTTTCTTGTAAATAGTTCACTTAATCTATCATAAAATATCTCAATATATGGTAATTTCATCACTATAGAATTTTGTTATTCTAGGTTTAATTTGTAATTCAGTAAATACAAAAATATTCATTGTTCTTAACTTCTATGATAAATTGTCTAGCTTTTATTAATCAGGTAATCTTGTCGTACTTTAATTTTTATTGTAATTGTAAATTTAATATTAATTGTAATTTTATTCTTCATATTATAGTTGTAATCCCCTGGTAGAGGGACAGAGAAGGCCTGATGGCCTTATCTCTACCAGGTTAAATAAATAAATACTACTCCTACTACTAAACTGAGATTGTGTATTTCACCTTTCACTGCACTTTTTGGTGTCTTGCTGGAGCGCTTTTGAATATCCTCGGAGCGTGCTGCCTCCTTCGCAAGTTGATCTGCTAATCCATTCCCCACGTGCCCTGCATGGGCCTTAATCCAGTTGAATTCTATTTTCCAGTTCTTCCTCTCCACTTTCTTCACTTCTCTTCTGATTTTTTCTATAAGATTGTATGATTTGTTTGGTTTCTAAGGGAGTCTAATGTTATCCTGCTGATTTTTATTACCAATATTATTATTATTATTATTATTATTATTATTATTATTATTATTATTATTATTATTATTTAGTATTAGTATTTATTTATTTAACCTGGTAGAAATAAGGCCATCAGGCCTTTTCTGTCCCTCTACCAGGGGATTACAACTATAATATGAAGAATAAAATTACAATTAATATTAAATTTACAATTACAATAAAAATTAAAGTACGACAAGATTACCTGATTAATAAAAGCTAGACAATTTATCATAGAAGTTAAGAACAATGAATATTTTTGTATTTACTGAATTACAAATTAAACCTAGAATAACAAAATTCTATAGTGATGAAATTACCATATATTGAGATATTTTATGATAGATTAAGTGAACTATTTACAAGAAACCATGTCTGAACGAGTCTCAATTACTGACCAAGCGCCTAGTAAGTTTGCGTTTGAATTCAATTTTATTTCGACAGTCCCTAATGCTAATAGGTAACGAATTCCAGAGTCTTGGCAGGGCTATTGTGAAAGAGGATGAGTATGAGGAGGTGCGATGGGATGGTATTGTTAGTATTGTTTCATGGCGAGAGCGTGTGTTCAGATTGTGGTGGGAAGAAAGGTAAGTGAAGCGAGACGACAGGTACGAAGGAATAGAAGAATTCTATATTTCGAAGAGAAGGAGAAGTGAATGTAAATTGTAAGCCAGTCTATTGTTTCCAGGGATGGAGTAATATGATCATATTTACGAACATTGCTTACAAAACGTAGGCTACACACAAATTATGAGCACGTTGAAGTTTCGTTTTGTTGTCGCTGGAAAGGTCAGTCAGTAAAATGTCAGCATAGTCAAAATTATTATCATTATTATTATTATTATTATTATTATTATCATTAGCATTATTATTATTATTATTTATTTCAAATATTCATATGAATGAGGTCTCGCCCACCTCATTGTTATTATTATTATTATTATTATTATTATTTATTTCAAATATTCATATGAATGAGGTCTCGCCCACCTCATTATTATTATCATTATTATTATTATTATTATTATTATTATTATTATTATTATTATTATTATTATTATTATTATTATTATGCACAGCTACAGGTTAATTGTGTAAAACCCACTTTCCCCTGTACAGTTTCATTTATTAACCAAAGCCGCCTGAGAGCATGACGTCCTTGTTGCCAATGGCAACCGCAAGAGACACCGGCCGCATGCAAGTATTTGCAAACCTTTTCTGTGTAGGGGGCAGTGATGGACCTTTCTAAGCCTTATTTGCATTATAACGTCTCGGGACCAGGTCAGGCAGGGATTGAGTCCCAGACGGAAACCACAGTCACGTGATGAAAGCCCATGTTAAATATTTAAATAACCCGAGAGCTGGGCGCCACAAAGGTTGCCATAGAGAACAGAGCAGCTTGTCGTCAGAACTTTGGTCTGTGCTTGTATGTTTCAGGAGCTGGGGTCAGTGGGTTTCCAAATCATAGTCATGAGTTCGATACCGGCTCACTGTCATCTACATAGATTAAGTAATTATGATCATCTCATCGCTGTCGTAATCATCATCGTCGTCATCATCATCATTATAATCTTCTTCATTGTCATCATCATGTTCGTCATTGTCATACATTTCGCCATAAATCATAAGTTTATTATAATTATTGTCACTGTTGTTGTTGTCATTGTCATTAGCTCTTGTCATTATTTCCTCCGTCGTCATCATCATTGTCAACTTTCTTATCGCTAACTCAATTTCCATCATTGTCATCACTAGGGCTGAAAAAAGTATTGGTTATAGGTAGACAGTGTATGCGGGGTGACTTAAGGAAAAGTGAAGTTGTTTCGTATCAGAGTATATGGCACGTGTCTTTTGTGTACCTGGCGAGTACAGCAGCGTACAAAACGAATGACCCCCAATCTGGTCATAGTAACATTGCCACGCAATGTGTGCAGTTGTGTTATCCTGCTCAAGTATTTAGTACGGGTTGAATATGTTGTGCTGATCCATACATAACGTCGAAGGCAAAACGTTAAATTCACTTAGAGATACGAAATGCAATTAAGAAATATGAGAGTGACTTTTATGTATTAACGAAGACAATATCGTGTGTAATGTATGTAAAATTGAAATAAAAACAGAACAACTCAGGCTATAGAGAAACATTGCAACAGTACATCGCACAGAAAATGCGTTGAAATGAAATCTGAGGAACCATCTACATCATCATCATCATCATCATCATCATCATCAGCAGCAGCAGCAGCAGTAGCATCATCATCATCATCATCATTTAGTTGTGCGGGTCTAACGACACGTGCAACATGATGCTCAGTACAAATATATTCCTCTAAAGAAATTAAGTGATCCCCATTTTAGAGGGTTTCTTCAGAAATTCTCTCCATACAAAAACTGTTTAAGCGATAGGCGAAGACGATTCAGCTTGACAACTTACGAGAATATATCGTCATTTACTGCAACGCTGGTAATTCCATCAATGATGACGAGGACTGAACTTGCAAGGTATGTACTACAGTACATTATTTATTACTTTTCCTTCTGATTGTACGGAGATACAGTAGCATATTGACGTCGTCTGTTTACGTTTAAAACCTATTCAGCCAATGGTCTGAATGAAAACAATGTAAACTATAGTAAATGTGCACTTTCATTGAACGACAAGTCATCCCGCATCCGCTGTCTAGTTATAGGCTAACAAGTAAACCTTCAGGTGGGGTAAAAAAACAAACACTTGCCTTTATTACCATTCGATTAAGCATTAAAACCAATGCAAAATACGTAAATTTTACAACTCGAACGCAGTGAACACCAGAGATCGCGACCAATGAAGATCAAGTTGACATGGGCTACTTAGATTGCAAACAACTATACCATGTAGCAATGCTAGACGCATGAGCGAAGATAGTACTGCTATAGATGCGCTGTCAGCTAGTTTGTACTTTGCAGTTTATTGTGTAATGTTATGTGCAGTGAGCTGAAGATGAACCCAGTGAATATAGTGATTAAAATTCTGGATAAACTAAAAGAAGAGGGTTATAAGGAGACAGTGAAATGTCGCAGAAGGAAGTTGGAATTGTTGATGATATATATGACTTATTAAAGAGTTATGAATCGGAAGCAGTTGAAGAAAGTCACACTCTGGACATTGATGAAAATGAACCACGAAATGATGATAATGACATGTGTCATGTACGAGAATGGGAGACTGAAAAAACAAATACTACATCAGAAGAGGAATCAAGTACTTCACAAAGTTCCTGTTCTCAATACGCTCCGTCCCCTCCACAAAAATCCCGAGTCATTGACTTTGAAGAAAAATGTAAGGTAATAGAGTATTGGATTCTGCCAGGTGTACCAACAAACAAAAAGAAGAAGTTTAACCATAGGTCATGGAGCAGTATGAAACATAAATTTACATGGTTAACACACGAAAGTCAACTCTACAAAATGAAGCACGCTGTCGAACAACAAAACGATGTCATGAATAAAATGAAAGAAGTGCACCGAAGAACATTTGAGGAATTCTGTCTGCGGCGGTCGTCAAATGAAATTGTAAAAGAAAGTGACATAAAAAGAATTGCACTGACAACAGCTCGTGATTTATTAGGCATAGATCAGAAATACTTCAACGCAAGTCCTACTTGGTTGCATCGCTTTAAAACGCATTATAAGATTGTCAGCCGCAAAATAACATCATATGTAACAAAGCGTCAGGTACGCGACAAGATAGCTCTTGAACAATCAATCCAAACCTTCAGACGTGAGTGCGCACCACTTATGGACATGTACGATGATGATCATGTGTTTAATGCCGACGAATGTGGGTTCCATAAGGAAATGCCTTTCGGCAGAACATTAGAACGTCAAGGAAGCAGTAAAGTGTACGGTGTCGTGCAATCCAAAGGGGCAACTACACATTCCTACACTATAATGCCGGTGGTTTCTAAAGCTGGAAAACTGATGCCAAAGTTACTACTGATTCTCCAAGAACCGAAAGGTATAAGTGCAAGAGTTGCGGAACGCATTTTCCAGAGCGACAACCTTGTAGTAAAATGGACGTCGTCGGGAAAAATGACCAAAGAAATATGGATAGAATTTTTACGAGAAATATTCCTCCCTAATTCTGCAACACGCAATCTTCTCCTGTTAGACTCATATGGTGTCCACTGCAACGAAAATACAATTAAGCAACTGTTAGAAGAAGGGGACTATGGTCTTGAAAAACTAGTAGTGAAAATCATACCACCAAATACGACTTATGAGTTGCAACCTTTGGACAGGTACTTTTTTCGAATGTACAAGCATATGATTCGACACATTTCTCATAATGTAGATTTTGATGATTCATCTGATACATTACAACAACGCAACAATATACTGAAACTACAGTCGCTTGTTTACCAGCAGTTTCTTTCTCCACGATTCCAACAGGCGCGTGGGTATGGTTGGGTGTTAGCTGGATTGGGATCCAGAAGTGGACAACGTTTTCAAAACACTACAGAGTACTGTATTCGAAATGTACAAGGAATATGTACGATTTGTGCAAAATCAGCCTTTATAAAGTGCGGGTGGTGTACTGACAATTTGTGTTTCCAACATTTTTTTGTTAGCTATCACTGTTGTGCGACATATGTTTCTGGATTAAAAAAATCAGATTTTGGAATACGATGCATTAAGTAACATGATGACCACATTATCGTTTTCCTTCTTATGCAGTAATCGCTAGTTGAAGGTATGTTTTCGTGCTGCTTGAAATCTCGTATTCTGCGCTGTGTATCGTACTTGATAATTGCAGTCGAGTTACGAAATTTTAGGATTATTCATATTTTATTATGCTGATTCCAAAAATATAAGTTTCATTTTCATTGTTTTTTACCTCAGGTGAAGGTTTACTTGTAAGCTCTATCATACGTAAAGCCCTGTGTTTACAAAATGCTTGTGTGCACGCTCGACTAGTTACAGTAGCGGCTGTTTATACAGTCCGACCCGTATGAATCAGTTCATAAAAATGTACATTTACAGCATTACTTGTGTTTCAAATTAATCAACTCGGAGCAAACATTATATTTACAAAAGATATCATTCTTATCAACTAAGTCAAACACAATTTCCCCATGTTCTGAATTCAGTCGCCTTATTATCTGTTCTTTGTTGGATTTTTATTCCGGCATTCTGATACAACCTCACGTCACTTAAGGGGTTAGCTACAGCTTACAGCAGTAAAATTTTGGAAAAATTCAACATTCTTTCCTCCATTACTCTATCTTGTACAATAATGAAAATTAGTATATGTAAAACACTGTCCTTCTGCTATATGAAAATAGTACATTATGCAACGAGCCTATAATGGTAGTAATTAAGACGCAAGTATGATTTTTTATGAAACGAGCGCAAGCGAGTTTCATAATTTTCATACAAGCGTCTTAATTACCATTATAGGCAAGTTTCATACGACTTATTATGCTCGACCATATTTCTAACTTGAAAGTATTGAAAATTAGATCTTTTTATGGTTATGTGCGAACTGACCTGAATTGTGAGATGTGCGCAGACGCGAAAGTATTGATTTTTTTCCGAGGCCGAATGTCATTGACCTTGGCACAGAATAAGAATGAACATTAGTCTGATACAAACTAGGAATTGATTTACAATTGAAAAACGAGATGACAAATTGAATTTATTTGAATATTATTTACAATTAACGCTAATTATTATAGTAACAGAACATAACCTTCTGCGACAGTATCGGATTTCCAGCCTCCGTGACTTCTCGCTAATTGTCTGTCGATTGCATATCCGAGAATAATCGATATAACGGTACAAAGCTGACTTGTGATTGGCTGAAGACCTGTACTTTAATGAGTAGGTGTACTTTAATGATATGCATTAAAGGACTCCTACCAGGTGCATAATTACTACATTTCGGCATGGTCAAGCATGAAAATATTTTTACGATTTAAAAAAATTATTTACTTTTTTAAATTCAGTTCACTGTGCAGTGATGAAGCGTTTCCCACATAACTAAAAAATTATCCAACATTCTGTGATGAAATTTCGAGTGTGTATTAATGTATTTCATATCTACAACCTGATGCAAGATCACTTCTCTATCTTTGATAGATTATCTAACAAAAAATAAATTCATTTTACAAATCGGTCAAAAATCTGTATTTTCTTCTAACACAAAATTTGAAAAAAAAAATATTAAGGAATGTAATTGAAAGAGCATGATATAGTAAAATTGAGTTTCAACAGTAAAATAAAAGGGAGAGAACATGAACAAGTTTATGAGTTATGAGTTATGAGGGAAACGCTTCATCACTGCACAGTGAACTGCACATTTTGAATTCTGAAAAAAAAAAAAAAATATATATATATATATATATATATATATATATATATATATATATATATAATTTTTTTAAATCGTGAAAATAATTTTTTTATATAGCAGAAGAACAGTGTTTTACACATACCCATTTTCATTATTGCACAAGATACAAAAAATGTTTAATATTTCCAAAAATTTTACTGCTGTAAGCTGTACCTAATCCCTTAAGCAGGTCTACTATTGAGGGAAGTCGAATGTTCATTCTATCTGCTCCTTACAAACAAAGAGATACCCGGCAACGGGACGCATTTTGTAAACAATGTATATAGAAATTGTTTACTACCCTGATACCAATACTTTTCTTCAGTCCTAGTTATCACTTACCATCATTTCTTGTATGATAGGAAATTTAGACTTCCTAGGACTGTCAAGAAAACAATAACTATAGAAGCAAATAAAATTACCACTTACTCTTGAAAAATTCTATATAACGTCGACTTGTGTAGTCAGACTTAAGTATGACGATCACGTTGTCGATGGAGATATCTCTAGTAACAATGACAATGTTTAAGGCGTGGATGATTGTAATAAATTGACGATGGATGACGTGAAAAGAATGAACGTAGGAGAAACAAATTTTACAGCACCATATTATGTACTATCAGTATAATCAGATTCTCATAGGTCAATCGAGTGTCAGTAAGCTGGTTGATTCGTTGTATGACGTTCGCGTCGATTTATCGGTATGTTCAAATCATAATTAGGGAACTGAATTGTTGCCAACAATATAAATGTATAATGAAAAAGGATGTGCCAACTTAGTTATATACTTTTATATTTATTCTGGCCTCATTTTCTTACCTTTTTTCTTTATTTCTTTCCTTCTGTATTTCTTTTTATATAACCTATATTTATTTTTCTTCTTCTCTCTTTCTCTTGCTAAACCTCCATGCGTTGCCTCGATACTCCAATTTCAGCATGAGTATCGTGTTCAAATGTCATTAAACTTTACTTTAATTCTCATGCTGTTGCCATATGGCTAACAAGTCACCAACGCAGTAGCGCCAAACATGCCTGTCAGCAGAGCAGGAGTCTTGTTCCCACCGAGGAAAAAATGCTTCTGCCCAAATGTCGTGTTATCCCGCAGGGTAAAAACCGGAGGGCGTGGAGGTATTGCGTAGCCCTCAGGCGAATTTGTCTTTTGTGCTACGCGCCACATCAATTTTGCACTACCCCGCGCAATTATAAAAGAATAGCCCCGCACTAAAAAGAGCCACCCCAGGAGACCAAGCCATTATGACGTCATCAGCACCTGCTCTCCGGTTCTTTTACTGAAACAAAGACTTCCCAATTCATTTTGAACAGACAGACCAACTATCAAGAATTATTTTGTTTGAATGAGGGACTTTTTACGCCGGGAACAGGAGCAGGAGGGGAGTTATATCGGTTTTAGTTTAAACGTGGAAGGACAATGCGTACTTAGGGGTAGGAAAGGTTTCAACAGACCCAACCTCCTTCAGTTTCGAATGACACCGAAATTTAAACCACGTAAAAGTATTGTCGGAGAGGAAAATCACAGGTAACGCACACATCTGACAATGATAAAGCCCGAGTGTGAACAACAAATTTTTAAGTTATACAGGGTGTTTCAGAACAGAACAGACGATATTTAAGATATTATTTTGAAGAAAACATGAGATCATAATCGTGTTTTCACTTCATTACGTTAGTTCGAAACTGTAAAGTACATTGACTAAGTGGTAAGGGAAACATTACAATTTTAATGAAGTTTGTTGAAGTGCAATAAAATTGTTGAAAGTTTCCTCCAGTCATTTGTAAACGATGTTCATACGGTGCACTTGGATTCTTCCTCTTTCCAAAATTCCATCTATGATCATATCGCGTGTCTAGTATCTTTGGAAATACCTTCTATCATTAGACTCTGAACTATTGTTGTGATTGTTTATATTGGCGTATGTTACAGATATGGCTTGTGTTCATTTAATTGATTTCAAATGTTGAATGGTTATGATAATGGTTGTTAAAGGGGTGATGAATTATACACTATCTACCAAATTGGGCACTGCTTTTGCCTGTTTAGAACCTCGTAGTACCACTTCTTGTTGCTATAACAGCAACCACCCACTAGTTTGTGTAGGATATCCGCTGGAATGCTTCGCCATTCCTCTTGCAACATGGCACTCAGTTGGACAAAGGAAGTTGGCTCCATGTTTCGGTGGCTACTATGCAGTGGTATGCCGGTTGGACTGGCCTGCACAGAGTCCTGATCTCAATCCCATTGAGCACCTTTGGGAAAAATTTGATCGGCGATTGAGGTTTCGGGAAATTCGGCCAACTTCCATTGTCCAACTGAGTGCCATATTGCAAGAGGAATGGCGACGCATTCCAGTGGATATCCTACACAAACTAGTGGAGAGCATGCCTGACAGGGTGGCTGCTGTTATAGCAACAAGAGGTGGTACCACGAGGTTCTAAAGGGGCAAAAACAGTGCCCAGTTACTTTTTGGTAGATAGTGTAATATATAAATTTCCAATCCGGAATTTGCCTTTTTGAAAGAGGACTATCTTCAAAAACCTCAGTGAGATTGGCCGAAAATGGGATTTGAAACCGGAACTTCCGAATGCTGATCTAGTGAGGCACCACTGAGCCAACTCTCTAAATACAACATTCTTAAATATCAAAAAAGCAAATGGATCGGTAGAGGACAACAATTCCACTTCTAAGAACACAGATATTAAATACAAAAAGATAATTATCCCTGTCTTCTCTAGAATTCCAACTAACGACCATTAATTCCACGAAAAATGAAATTTACTCGTTCAAGTTTGAGATTTGAACTCTATATTTAAGAAGAGATTAATTAAAAACAACAATAATTTGTAGGCCTACGTAGTTAGTATATTGAGATATAACAAGTTTATGAATTCAATGTACATGTGCTGGTCTTGCACCTACATGCCTTGGAATTAATTGCGAAACGTTATAATCAGAATCCCCAGCATCGTGATGTTACAGCTTTCAGTGAACACTGTTAAATGCTGCTAATTCAAGTCACATATCCTCTAGCTATATCCGTCGAATAAATATGAAGTATAATGTTTCGCTTCACATCAAGTTACAGCAATATACGGAAAACGCGTACGTATACAGTAAAGCGAAGAAGAGAAATATCATTGGAACGTCAGTTACACTACAGGAGCGGTTTCGTATCCAAGCGGCCATGATAAGTTAATATACTTTAACTCAAAAGTCAAAATAAGAGCGACAACCCAGATTCAGTTCAAACCAGTAATGATTATACAATTGAGGCTACAGTGACTATTTCATATATGTGATGTCATCCTACATTGTACCAATGAAATGTAAAGAAATCTTTAATTTCAGAAGTGACATTTAACCATTTCGGTGAAGTCCGTAGGGCCTAAGTAGTCAAATCCAGTCTTCTCACCCCACGCTGGAAGCCCCTGGGATATTTTAAGATGCGAAAGAAAGAACCGTGTGCGAAAAGCAACGGGAAGCTACCTTGCTCAAGAAAACTGCAAACATGGTGAAGGATTTAGTTAAGAACTGTTTTCAGAACATGGGAGAAACGATAGTACCAGGAAGAAGAATAAAATACATAATATTGCTGATGATATGGGGTTGTTAGCAGAAGAGAAGATTTATACTAAGAGATATGCTACTGGAGCTAAAATGATAGCTGTGATCAGCACCGGATGAAAATAAATGCAAACAAGACGAAAACCTTGGTCATAGGAAGACAAGTAGGCCTAAAGAAGGTAAACTTGCGAATTATACATTAGGCAGTAGAGCAAGTGGACAGCTTCAAGTACTTGGGGAGTATTCTATAAGCAGTAACATCAACTGCTGTCAGGAAGTGAAAAGGAGGACAGCGTTGGAAAAGGAAGCTTTTGATAGAAAAGGAGCATTTTCTGCTGACCTCTGGAAAAAAAAAGAAATAAGGAAGATACTAGTGAAGTGCTTTGTGTGGAGTGAAGCATTGTATGGGGCAGAAACGTGGACATTATGACGAAGTGAAGAGAAACGACTAGAAGCACTTGAAATGTGAATGTGGAGAAAAATGGAGCGTGTGAAATGGATAGATAAAATAATTAGAAATGAAGCTATGTTGGAAAGAGAGAGTAAGTGAAGATAGAATGTTGTTGAAAGTGATCACGAAGAGAAAAAGGAATTTGGCTGGGTTACTGTCTCAGAAAAAACTGTCCACTGAAGGATGCACTGGAAGAAATGGTGAACGAGATAAAAGTTCGGGGCAGAAGAAAATATCAAATAATAGACGACATTAAGATATACGGATCGTATGCGGAGACATAGAGAAAGACAGAAAATAGAAAAGACTGGAGAAAGCTGGGTTTGCAGTGAAAGACCTATCCTTTGGCAGAACAATATGAATGAATGACTGTATATCGTTGGAATAAATTTTATCGTTCACATTTGATCGTTTTAGTTTTATACCTCGAAATTCAGTTGTTTTCTCAGTGTCGCCAACTCGTTTTCCTAAGTCGCTGTGCAAGAATTGATTAATAGCATAACAATAACAACTTAAAAATGGAGGATAGATCAAAACGTTTTGCTGTTACGTCAAGTATATAAATTGATTTCCTTATTTAAAGTTCGAATCCAAAAAAAAATAGATTGAAAAATATAGATAGTGTGTGGAATCAATTTAATAAATTTTGTGGTGAACGAACATGTTGACGCTTACCGGACAAGCTAATTGAAGATGTCAGATTTTTTAAAGAATGGGCGATTAACATGAGAAAGTCTATTAGAAATAAATACAAGAAATACCCAGTGAAAACAATGTCGAACATGATGGTCAAAATTATACCAGAAAAATACTACGCAAGGCACAAACGCAAATTGAACCGATTTTCCGATATGGAAGAAAATTGAAATTACCAAGGATGTAAGAAATGCAACTATAAAAGAACTTCAGCAACTACCGAAGAAATGAGGGGTTGGTTGTGTTGCATTAAAACACAGGAATATAAAGTACTAAATGATACATGTACTGAAAAAAAAACTCCCATAGATCTATAAATGAATTCTCTGTAGAGTTACCAGGGATTTTATTACTAGCATAATATGAGCTAGACGCTAATGTAGGTGCAGACGTAGTTAATAGTTATTTATGACTAGTAATGATATTATAGTAACAACTTTTCTAATCTGTAAATTACATGTACTTAAAAATATTGCAATAACACGACCTAGAAAGACTGATTGTAAAACTTTATTGAAACTTACATGCAAGATGCGAAGTTGAAATAAACCCAAAAACAATTTTGACGTCCATATCATAATTTGTATTAATTCCAAAACAAGGATATCTGCTCGTCAGTCCAGGTGACCATAAAGATCAAGAACATAACATAAATGTGTAAGCAATACACTAGGTTATTCAAAAGTAAGTTCCATTTTGACGTCGCCATAACCTTTTTAAAAATTAAAATATAAGGTAACCGGGGATAATTAGGTCCACCTAAGGATTAAAACGTTCTTTCTTTGAAATAGGGACGTTTAGAAATTTTTAAATAATGGAATACCATACTTTTATAGTTATCCTATAATATTTTATTTCAAATAAATGTTCAAACAAACACATATATGCTGTGAGCAATGAAATTAACATCATGTCACTGGGCCTTATATCCTGTTGTGACAGATAATAAGACCCATAACAAAGAATATAAGTATTGAACATAATTTGGGCAAACAAAGTCTTCATTTTTTTCCTCGGTAAGACCTACACATTCATCGTGCACCCAACATTCACAAGAGACACACACATGTATATCTACAACAATTCTCTTCGCAGACAGAACACATCCGCATCCCCTGGATGTTTACAAATCCTGAAGTTGATGGTTCATCCAATGCTCTTTCTGTATTAGGATTTTTTTTATTTTATTGGGTTATTTTACGACGCTGTATCAACATCTAGGTTATTTAGCGTCTGAATGAGATGAAGGTGATAATGCCGGTGAAATGAGTCCGGGTTCCAGCACCGAAAGTTACCCAGCATTTGCTCGTATTGGGTTGAGGGAAAACCCCGGAAAAAACCTCAACCAGGTAACTTGCCCCGACCGGGATTCGAACCCGGGCCGCCTGGTTTCTCTGCATTAGGAATTGTCAGTCTTTCGCTTGTTTCATTTCTTGCAAAAAAGACTGTGCTTCAGAGTTTGAACTTTATCGTTCAGGGACTTCTATGAACTTGTGGGCGTTTCCACGTATTTATTTCATGGGCCTTATTTCCTGCTCTGTTACTTCGCGTCAATTTTAATTTATGGCGTGCTCATATGCTCATTAGCGAAAGTTTCACGGTAACCCCAAACGTCTTAATGTTTACACAATAACGTGCATTTAATATTATATTCATAACACACAGTAAAATGATTGAATATCAACTTAAATTTTGCAAAATTTTATAATGAAAGCAGAAATAATCACACATAACTTGCTGCCACCGGTCAGCTACAAACAAGAACGAGAATCTAATTTCTTTAAACCTCACTCGAATGCAAGAAGAAATAGGTCTTAAGAGCTGTTGCTCTCTTTTGCAAAAGTGTGTAACTAATGGCAACAATCTTTCTTCTATGTTGTGAATAGCATTTACTAATATATACTATATCTGTTGGAATATATTCAATTTTTTGCGAAATTACATATTTTAGTTCTGCGGTAGTCGTAGGATTAGTTAAAAACTCGATCTTTTACTGATTAACTTTTTACTGTGTTAATATTTATGAATTTACCTGGCGACTAGTTTCGAAGCGTTGTTCTTCATTGCCCATAGCTTAGGCCAGTGCCCGTCAGCACTCGATGAAATGGGTAAAGGGAAAGCGGAGTAACATGTGCCTCGTCGTGCAGCAAGAAGAGATATAGAGCATACCCGCCAGCAGCTACGAATGCACCATAGTGCAGTGTCTTCTCCGCGGGTAAGAGACGCTAGCCCCAGGGTCTCTGTGCTGATGACCGCTGACCTAGGCTAAACAAGCCTATGGACAATGAAGAACAACACTTCGAAACTAGTCGCCAGGTAAATTTCTATTAACACAGTAAAGATGTTGGAAAATTAATCAGTGATATTTAAGTGTTAAAAGTGTATATAGAAAAATGAAGAATCGATCTTTTATATATCCCACAGCCAAAAATCTGCTGGATTGATATCGGGGGAACGGGCTGGCCAGGTGTTAGGAAAATGTCTGCTTTTTATGCGATCACCAAACGTGTTACATAACAGTCACTTAACTGATGTATAAATATGGGGAGGTGCATCATTCTAAATAAGGGTTATGTTCTCGATGTCACGATTTTGTATATTTTTATAACGAAATTCTGCAGCATCTCAAAATAACTCATCTTCAAAAAAAGTAGGATCCTATAATGAAATGGGTTGTGAATCCACACCATACGTCACTTTCATATCATGTAGCCCTTTCTGAATAACAGTATGGGGATGTGTTTCAGACCAAATCTTACAGTTATGAGTAGGCTTCGTATTCCAGCTACCTATAAGCTGGAATGAGGTTGCCTGATTCGAAGTATATGTGACGTCACAGCGCAGGTATAAGTACTACGTTCGTATACAAAATAGTTACGCATCCTCTGAATTCTTCTAGACGCATTCATAGTGAGTAGTATTATCGATCACTCCTCTTACTAATCGTATTATTTAAATAACTACATCTTTGTGGCTGATTGAAGGTTCACTGAAGAGGTAAAATACCTTAGGTTAGACCTCAAGCTGTAATATTGCAGGGCAGAGTTGAGGGTATTTGAACATAGGCCTATATTTTCACTGTCAATATAGACAACATTGTCCACACCTGTGGAGTAACGGTTAGCGCGTCTGGCCGCGAAACCAGTTGAGGTTTTTTCCGGGGTTTTCCCTCAACCCAATATGAGCAAATGCTGGGTCACATTAGGTGCTGGACCCCGGACTCATTTCACCGGCATTATCACCTTCATCGCGTTCAGACTCTAAATAACCTGAGATGCGTCGTAAAATAACCTACTAAAATAAAAAAAAATGGACAACATTACTTATAAATTGTGTAAAATAAAGGTATAAGTAACAAAAACAGTGCACTGAAAGACACTACAATACCAAAAGGAGCAGAAAGTGTGTTTAACGTAATCCAAAAGTACCAGTACCATCACAATCTGAAAAGTATGGAGATAATATTAACTCTACGTTTAGCATGGATTTATGTAGCCTACCGTAATGTTCATTGCCAACATCTCAATAATTAATCAATTAAATAATATGCATTTCAGGGAATTTCTAGGAAAGTAAGCCTACATCGAAAATTAGTGGTTTTCAGTGATGGGAGACATATGCAATATCCTAATGAAACAAGAAAAAATATCAGACTGTAGGAAAATCTTTTACTACATCATGCACCAATAACGTCATGTGCTGTTGAAAGAATTTCTTGCAATATAAAATCATTTCAAGTGACATCCGCATATGTTCAAGTTCCGTAACTTACGAATGCACGTTATTATTCACTGCAAAGATCACAACGGAAATGGCCATCACGGCTCAAGCATGTGTTAATTAGTATAGGTTCAGAATGTCGGCAGTTGACTGTACTCCACGAACACGCAGCGACGACCTGTTTGTTTATATACTTATCCGTTGCATTACCTCTGTACGGCGTACTATATACCCAATGTGTCTTTAACTTCAGTCTTTATGTAGCTGGAATACGAAGCCTGTTTTGAGTATTAATACCGGCATTCAATTGAAGTTTTGCATAATAAGTCCATAAGAAGTTATCCAACCACTGCGGATTTGTTTGAATTTCTCGAAGAGCGAAATTCAATCTAATTGCTTTATCATCTTCTTTAATTTCAAATAAAATTTGCATTTTACAGGGACATCGTTTTATTTTTACTAACATTTTTAATATTAACTTGCCTATACCTCTGCATCAACGCCGTTTGCTACCCCCTTCTTCCACGACTGGATTTCGATGAAACTGGCGTAATATACAAACAAATCATTTTACTAGGTACAGGAGGGATGAAAAGTAGTTCATCGATTTACGTAAAGTAGGAAATATTGCGCTTTTAAGTTTGATCATTTTCATTAGGTTTTTGTTTAATTAAAATACAGTGCAGTAGGTATTAACAATGAGTGCTTTTATTCACGAACTGAGCTGTCCATGTGGACGTATTCATTATGCTGTGTATATTATACTGTCTAATGCACATTAGCGTACAATATGGAGAATGAAGTTAAATTGAAAAATAATCATAATATGGACATTCAAACACATTTTTGAAAATGGTGGCCGTTCATTTCGATACAGGCTTCAGTTCTAATGTGCATATTATCGCACTATAGACTATTGTACCTAATCCCAATTACCAGTTTCGTCCTTCGTACTAGTAAGTCATGTTGAAATAATTCTGTACCTACTCTATAAAAGAGTACCTTACGTGCTGTAAATTCAATTTTCACTTCTGCCCGATCCGAAAAGATGAAATTACTCAGACATACTATCTACTGTCCGTCGAAGTGATTATGTCGTAGGGTCGTAGAAAGGGAGGAAATCACGTGACAATTAATTAATTAACGAGGTCCTTTTATTTAAGTTATTTTAAAAAGTTGTATAATATTACGTAGACGTCCAATTCCTAACAGAAATTAATGTCGTCAGAAAAGAGCTAAGACAGCCCAGCCACTAGCTGGCGAATAAAAGCTGGTGGGGGAAACCGGGATACGACGTAGGCAAATGGACGACAGTACCTGTGCGAAAATGATTCAATATTGAAAGCACTTTCGTCACTGGAAAACGCGAACATATTTTTGAACGTACTGTTTACTGTGACCGTAAGGCTACTATGACTGTATATGCGGTCTTGGATCTGTGTGGAGGACGGTTGAACTTCATTAGTAGAAGGGGTGGGAGTGAAGTACATTCAAAAACTCAGGTACAATAAAAATAGAAGTAAAAATAATATGATGTCCCTTTATAAGGATATCTTTTTAGAATTCTTCTAAGATTTCTCCAGATTGTTGTACAACACATTTGAAGGCGTATTGCAAATTCATTGGTACTATATATTTACTATTTTCAGTTATTTCTTCATTTTGACGTAACACTTCAGCAACATTAACATCATTAGTTAGTGTGTGTGTGGATCTTTCAGACTTTTTCTCATTCGTGACACAAACAGTTCTCTCAAATTTTTCCATTAACTTTCTGTAAGCTTGTAAACTGCACGGACTAATATTCTCAAATTATGTTTTGTTATCATTTTTCGTATGCCTTTCGTTAAACTTCATTTACATTCATAATAACTCTTAAAATCTTCGGCTGGGGACTAGTCTAGTTTGATGTGTACAAACTATAGGTAGACAGTATAAGAGGCCGGGAACTGTGTACTGCTGATCCTGGTGCAGTTGAGCATTTGCGTGGATATAGTACAGTCGCGTGGGTTACGAGTGTTGTCAAAGCGTGAGTTCTGTGGACAAAATAAATTTTTTAATACCAAAAGTAAACATTTCGTTCATTGATATATGTTTTCTAACACAAAACCAAATTATATTTGTGACTATCTACCAAGTACAGTGTGTTCCCTATAATCTGGTGAGTAATAATATATTTTAATTTCCATGGTTTATTCGAATCTCTAGTTTTGGGAGCCATACTTGTTTAAACGTGTAACCTCTTGTACCTTTGAACACAAAACATATCGTACCATGGAACATGTTCCAAGGTAGGCCTACACGATATTATTGGTTTTTGTTTTTCTTTTACTTTAAGAGCATGTCACGAAGTAAGTCTGGAGTTAAGGGTATATGTACGTGAACTACCGCAAATATTATCAGAAAATATAAGCTCTAAATTTCTAAAATTTTATAAGAAAATGAAACCACAATTGAACAAAAATTACGAGATACCACAACAAGACTTATTAGAACTTAAATATCTGATAAAAATGTATAAAAAAGGTCACTAATAATATTTTTCAAATCAGTTTTATCAGAGTATGAAAGACAAAAGAAAAAAAATTCTACAGTTACATCATTTTGGTAACCATAACATTGTAATTTTTCCTGCATGTAATAAACACTTCTTTCTGAAAAGTAGACTACCCTCAGACATGTAGAGTTGTATATTTTAATAAAATTAATTCTTTATTTGTTCTATAGAAAATATATTAAAATTTACATAATGTTTTGTGACCTAATTTCTCTCTTTTCAAAGAAATGGGCATTATTTTAGTCTAACTTTTGCATAAATGCATGTTAAATCAGTGTACAAAATTTCAGAATTCTATCTCTAATGGTTGTGGAGTTGAAATGTGTGTGAAAATTTTCAAATTTTGGAAAATTTAATTTGAAGTAAAATGTGAATTCTTAAAAATATTATTAGTAACCTTTTTATAACTTTATCGGATATTTAAGTGCTAATAAGTCTTGTTGTGGTACCTTGTAATATTTGTCCAATTGTGAGTTCATTTCCTTATAAAATTTAAGAAATTTAGAGCCTGCATTTTTTTTAGAATATTTGAGGTCGTACACGCACATATACCCTGAGGCCCCCAATTGATCCGGATGCCTTGAAGAAAGCTGTTGAAGCAATTATTGCTCCCCCAGGAAATAAAATGTCAATCAGAAAAGCCATCACTGGTTTATGATGGCAAATACATTTTAAATATGATTGACAGTTTTTACGCTATATTTCCACCTATATTCCATGTGTTCCAAACTACAAGAGAGTATGTTCAAAGATACATGAACCTGTTATACCTTTCAAAATATTACATATCCCTTTATTTTATTTTTCCATCCTTAATAGATCTGTAAAACAGCAAAATACATACAAGAAGTTGTAAAGGAATCTTCAATAATTATTTCAAGTTTCTTTTTCATTATGATAATTGCATTTCCCAAAATTAAAAAAACCAAAATGTGGAAAGTGTTTATAGTTACAACAGTATCCCCTACTATTCACGTAACGTTGTATATAATGTGGAGAGTTCGTAACCGCTTCAACAGTCCAGCAGTACACAGAACCCGCTCCCTCTTACTGTCTGCCTACAGTTTGTAAACATCAAACTAGGCTAGTCCCCAACTTGCGATTTTAAGACTTACAAATCCTAGACCTAATAATAAGTAATAATACTGAAGAAGACTAATTCGATCTTGTAAAGTCATAAAACCAAGTCAATGACAATGATTTAAAAAATTAAATAAGAAGTAAATTTACTTTTGACACTTTATGAACAAAACCTGTTCCCATGTTAACCAAAACAAATGGGTGTAATAAATGAACAATTCCCGTTGTTCGATACATACAAATGTGTTACTTGTTACCAGTTTGTGTATACCTTAATGTTATATGTTTCGTAATTCCTCTTCTTCGTTATCTGTGAACTCCTCACTTTATTCATCATAACCAAAGCTCGGAACTTGGGGACTTGCGTGTCGTGCGCTTGAGTAAGGTTACAGGTACAGCGTACACAAAGCTCAAGCTGCAAGAGCTCAGGGACAGTCGTGTGTACTAAGAAAGTGGTCACATCGAATGACAGGAAGACGGACGAGGAAACTGTGTCGTGTCGAAGCCAATGACATTCAGATAATTAATTAGAGGTAAACGGTCTGTTTGAAAATAAGAAAATACGTATTATTCGAATGGGTATACGTTTGAAAATATATTTCTTAAAATTTAGGTACAGAATTTCGTGGAGGAATTCTGAGGAGATATATTATTTTCTTCGAATGGAGAGTTTATATTTTGTAAGTTGTGTCACACACCAACTAGAGATTGCAAACGGGCATTCGTTGAAATACATTGCAGTCCCTTAAATCGGTGGAAAATTTGTCCATAGCCATGGATCAAGTCGTAGTGGAACCTTTCCTAGTAGTGACATAGAAATTAAAAACTATTTTCGAGACAAATTTAGGATACTTATCTTTCTCAGATACGAGATCAGCTAGCAACTACTGAAAATCGAACAGGAAACAGTGACAGTGAAAACATTCAATACTTTATTTCGGCCTAAGACTTTATAATGCAATTACAAACCATTTTCCAAATTTGAATTTTTTTAAAATTGAAGGTTTTAAAAGATACATTTGTAAAATTATCCACGATATAATATAATATTAACAAATGTTTTTTTTCCTTTTATTTCTGTCTATTATATTCTTGTTTTTATTGAATATCACTGGCTACTGTCGAATTGTCAATTTATATTAAATGTGTATTTTTCTCTCGTTTTCTCTTTCTTCTTTATTCTTGCTCTTGTGTTGTATTTATTGGTTTGAATTAAGTTACTTACTGTATTTAGTAAAGTGTCCTTGTAAATTTTATGTTATATTATTGGCTAAGACCACACCGTACACGAGCCTGGCTCTTACGGTAGTGGCTAGAAACATTTTTGTTTTATAAATGTAATTTGTATTCAGTAGGTAGCTAGTTAAAATAAATATAATAAAAAAATTAATTTTGCACCCGTCACTTCATGTGACGTGGAAATAAGTTTCTTTCGTTTCAAATCATGTTTAACTAACAGACGAAGAAAGTATGGGTTCGAAAAATATTCGAATGTATGTAGTCATACACTGTAATAAAATATACAGAGCAGAACTGTAAATTTAAAATATTTTGCATGTTTATTTATAGATATGCTATAAAATTACTTGTTTCAACCTACCATAATATTATCATTATGTTGTTCCAGCCAGAAACCACTTTTATAGCAGACCTTACAGTACCTCTGTGCTGGAAGCGGGAGTTTGTTGACATTGAAGTCCGGTCGCTTAGCCACGTTCAAAGACACAAGTCCCCAAGTTCCGAGCTTTGATCATAACTCATTCACAGACACAGCCTAATCAGTACCCGTGCTGAAATTGAATTACTGAAACAAAAGCTGATATGCTGTTACAGGTCTGTATAGCCCTCTCACGTTCCCCTCGAAGGCGATTCACTCCCTGCAGGTAGGGGAATAGAGAGTGCACATCGCACAGAGACTACTGCACAATGTGCGCGACTGCACAATGTGTAGGGTTTTGGCATACCTGGTCACGAAGCTTGAGTTTTGAGGGTGCTAGGAACAATAGACTGTGCCAGTACTATTTCGCATTGTCTGTAATGAGGCGATATTAGCGATCCTAGGGGTTAGCAAATATCTATGGATGCATATTTACTACGTATTGAGTTTCGTCATGTATATAGTAGACTGTGCTAAAACTGTCTTCCTTCCTGTTTCATTTGAGTCTACAATAGTAATATGCGTTACAAGAGCGGTATATTGAAGTTTTCATGTTCGAGGAAAAGTTTGAAAAAGCGAAACGTAGTTGAGCTTTTTTAATTTCCGAGAATTGAAAGAAAACATACCGTTCGTGTATGGTACATTATTTTGTGCGAAGATCGTTTATTACATACCTGAAAGAGGAATTTCTAATTAGTTGCAATGAAATCTCCATCTTGGTTTCTGTTCAATGACGGCAAATTTGCAAAACAAAAATATCAATCTTCAACATTGTTGCTTTGAAATGTTTTCTATGTTTACTATGCTCCAGCAGGCCGTGATATACGTCTGTCTTCCCCCCCCCCCCCAGTCTATAAATGCGAACTTAAAACAAACGGTAAGGTTATGTAATGATTTATTTTTCATTTTAATATTTTAACAATATTATTTATTTAACATATTGCAGTAATAACTGTGGCAAGTTTAATTTTGCCGGTAAAGGAGATGTTTAGAAATGGAAAATATCTTTGACATCTAATTCTGCACATTGAAATTAATTGTTACATTTGTGCAGTTATTCAGAGTCACTGGAACATCACCACCAGTTTTTTCTATTGTCAAACTTTTTTTATCTCCTTCGTTCAAAGTAGCCGCCATGACGAGTCTGGAATTTTGTTGATTTTTTCACGGCTTCCTTAATGTTACTTGCATCACGAATGCAGTAACTTTAGTGGAGTTGTAGAGTTTACTTAATTTTTGCAAGTATTTAAAAACAATAATTAACAGTGCAATTTAGGTGAAATTGCAGTGGTAAATTTCCAATTTATAATTATTACTATATTGAACGTCTCTAAAAAATAATAAGTTAAAAGCCTAAAGCAGTTAAATCAATATGTCACTTAAGCGGTAAGAAGAGAGAAATTGTTATGTGTGTTAGGTTGGGAATAATGAATGTGGAATTTTAGACTTTCCACGGATTGGTTTTGTGCGGAAACCAAGCAAATACGCACGATCTCGCACAAACATCTTTCTACGCCTCATTTGAATGATAATATAATGACTATTATCTGCTATATTCTTTTAAGCACTCGGTGTATTATCGACCATATTCTGAAGTTTAAATATAATGAATATCATACAAAAAACGACATTAATATGTCAATGTAGCTACGTAATGTTTAGTTTCGAGAATTTAGTAACCTAGCAACCAAACGCAGCGAACGTGCATTGTGCTAAAGTGACATATGAAGGCAGACTCGCAGGCCAATTGTAACTAATAACGTAATGAAGCTGATAACGAGACTGTCGTGATGATGTTCTCGCATGTCACGTGGCGGGGTAATTCTCCCCCTTCATCACAACGGCATTAATTAGCGCTCGCGTCCATGTTGCAACCAACAAACAATAGTAATTCCGTCAGGCCGCCATTGTGCTCTCTGATTAACGGATTGTGGTACAAAGCCGCGGTACTGTCGAATCGATTTGCACAGTAATTGAATCCCTGACTATCGTAAACGACTCCAAATTATTTGCCGAGTCCATGTTCAAATTACTATACTTCTGTTAGTGCGTATGTATGAAGGTATTCAGGAGTCAGTTCAATATGCAAAGCTTTATGAAAAGTGGAATACTTTAGAAATATTACTGTGTTTATTACTATTTTTTTTTAACTTTCGAGTTTATTTTGAAATGCTTGAAACTTTGTGCATATATCCGTCCTCCTCTTATTAAACAATCATCTTATATACAGGGTGATTCACGAGGATTTACCGTCCCTTACGGAGCTTATTTCCGAACACATTCTGAGCAAAAAGTGTCATATAAACATTTGTCATAATCTCAATATTTTCAGAGTTACACTAATTTGAAACTGTTCGTAAAACACCATTATTATTAAGTTTTAAAGGTAGAAGAATATTACAGATAAAGAATGAACTATTCAGGAGTATCATTTCTTTAATTAGCTGAAGCTAAAAATTTGTTGTGAATTCCATAGTTGATTCGTACAGAATTTTTTTTTTCGATTTTTAACTACAAAATTACAATTTCTTACGCATTTATCACAACAGTTGTTACAATGTTTATGTAATGCATTAATTAGAGCTTACCCTGAGCTACGTACACTTAACACTCATAGATTTAAGAAACAAATACGATTAATATTTAATTGTTTAAGCCAGTTGAGTTAAAATTGATACTCTAATATTCATGTACTTTTGTATTTTCTATTTGTATATAGACCCTATTATTACATGCTGTATGTATTTTACCATTTATTAATGTTATTGTGCTCAATGAACTCTCTTAATTTTGTGATATGTTTTGTATAACTGATCTGAACTGCGCCCGAGCACGAGCTTCTGCTCTTTCGGGCTGCAATGCCTAATGTAGCTCAAGTGTAAAGTATTAAAAAAATCACGCCTGTCTTGTAAATTCTTTAAGACTCTACATTAGGATGCATAATTAAACTGTTAAGAATCGAGTTCCTAAAGTCGTATGATTTGTAACAATTTTTGTGATAAGTGCATAAGAACGATGTAATTTTTCCTAAAAATTGATGAACAAAATCTGTACAAAGCAATTAACAAGTATTTTTAGCTTCATAACAGTAGCCAAATAAAGAAATGACACTTCTGAATAGTTCATTCTCTATTTGTAGTATTCTTTTACCCTTACAACTAAAGCAAAAAGGTATTTTACAAACAACTTCAGATTATTGTAACTTTGAATACATTGAAATTAGGACAAATGTTTATAGCCTGTGACATTTTTTTTGCTTAGAATAACTTCGGAAATAAGCTACGTAAGTGGCGGTAAATCCTCGTGAATCACTCTGTATGTATTATATATTTTGCAAATGGCTAGTACACGACCAATAATAATAATAATAATAATAATAATAATAATAATAATAATAATAATAATAATAATAGTTTTATTTTCCCTGGCAGAGTTAAGACCATCAGGCCTTCTCTTCCACTCAACCAGGATCAGATGACATACTGAAAAATACATACCGATATACAAATATTAAATTAAAATAATAATAATAATAATAATAATAATAATAATAATAATAATAATAATAATAATAATAATAATAACAAATTGAATACATATGCACAATCAGTATTAACTTTAAAATAATAATAAAAAATATATATAATAAAAAAAGAGACTGAATACATAATCACAAACAGGAAAATGCATTCTAGTATTCAAGTATTAACCAATGGACTGCAAACAAACAACAAGAAGAGTAATAGGAAAATTGCAGCTAACTGAAATAACACATCTTCATCCTGGCTTCCCAGTAAGGTCAACTGTCCATCTCTTCATTAAGATTGCAGACCATACAGTTTGGGGATTGCATAATCCTAATTCGATTTAGGTGTTTGCCCAGTATATCATGTCCTGTAGATATATAGGCTATGTGTATATATACATAGTGGGTAAAAAGCACAAGATTAGAAATACTCTATTTTCGGAAATACATAACATTAATTTATAATGAATACACTATTGGAAAGAGTAAACTTTAAAGATAAGCAGGACTTTTATGTCTTTTTTTTAGGCTCAGTTAAAATCTTATGGAGGTCAATACACAATGATGCGAAAAATGTGGTTTTTTCAGACAATTTACTACATCAAAATGCAGAAACTGAATGTTGGTAAAATTTACTACACATTTATGGCTTCAGAAGTTTATTTCTGCCGCGCAAAAGGTTACAAACATTTTGCAATATTGCTCCATTATTAATTCTACATATTTCTACAGTACGAGAATATCGTATTGCGCAACTGTAACATATTACAGCATTATTTTGTATCCTTTATTATTTCGTAATAGTTTCTACGTTCCTTAGTTCCTTTGTTTTCTTACACATGCAACAGAAATCAATTTTCTGCATTGGTTCCTTTTATTTTTTAATCTAGTAGGTAATTTTACGACGCTTTATCAACATCTTGGGTTATTTAGCGTCTCAATGAGATAAAGGTGACAATGCCGGTGAAATGAGTCCAGCAGCGATAGTTACCCAGCATTTGCTCATATTGGATTGGGGGAAAACCCCGGAAAGAACCTCAACCAGGTAACTTGCCCCAAACGGGAATCGAACCCGGACCCGGCCCACCTGTTTT
The DNA here is from genome assembly GCF_040183065.1 of Periplaneta americana. Taxonomy (NCBI): domain Eukaryota; kingdom Metazoa; phylum Arthropoda; class Insecta; order Blattodea; family Blattidae; genus Periplaneta; species Periplaneta americana. Next base: position 182,251,250 of record NC_091131.1, read on the forward strand.
CGCGGCCAGAAGCGCTAATCGTTACTCCACAGATGTGGACTTCTTTTTATTTAATACTTGACGTTGGAAAGAATTTTGAGAGCGTTGCACTATAAGTTTGTCAAAGCGAGGAACAGAAATAAAAAAGTGAGAGGACGAGAGCCATCATTAAAGATTTTTTGCCCCTCCTTTGATGTCACAGAGATGTCGGAACCTTCAACAGGTATGGCATTATTTCTTCAAGTGCAGTCATTTTTTACTCTTATCGACAGCCTCGTCCAGCTGGAAAGTGTTTTTAACAATAGGGGAATCCCTACGCAACGTTGATGCCACTTCCACTTGTGAACGAAATACTGTCACATGAAGTCCCGGAGTCGTAACTGATTTCTCTATTACACATTTTCATGTAACAGTCCTGTTGCCCTGAAGTAAGAGTAAACGTCAAAATATGACTTTATAGTAAGACATCTTACACATGTTCAGAGCCGGTTTCTTTTTGTTGTTGCTATTGATAAACAGCAGATCTACGCGAAATGGGACAGATGTACAAATAAGTATAAAGGCAGTATTATATGACTGTGACTCATTTATGCCAGTAAATTAGTCGCGAATATTCATGAAGATAGGATGTTTATGCCAAAAATATCTATCTTGAAAAAAAAAATTAAAAAAAAAAGGTATTTGAAAGTTATTTCAAAGATATACTGTAGAGCTACGTTAGTTTTGAAGATGATACCTGCAAGAGAATAGAAAGAAAATTACTGTAGAATTTTATTTAATGATCTACAACAGTGATGTCAAAGCAAGCGCATTTTTCTGACCTTGACGTCGTGCGCGGGCAGCAAGCGCTAAGTATGGAAAGAGGAAGAGTTATGTATATGAATAAGCAGCCTGTTGGATTAAGAAAACAGTGTTGCACAAACTTCAAACGGAACGTGAAATTTTATGTCGTTATTTTTATATGGCTTCTTTCTCTTTAATATTATCTATATTGTCTGTAATAAAAGTATATTAATACTGATTTCTTAATATTGCACTTGTGTTTTAAATCTTAATAACATAATAGAGAGTTAAGAAGGAATATTCACTTAAATTCCATAGTAGTATAATATTATACTGTATTAAGTGAATGAAACACATCTTTCATAAAGAAAGTGATATTCCAAAGAAAGAGATTCAGAATGACATGATAAGTTGGAATTTATATTGATGGTATCTTTAGAATACAAAAGTAATCAATAAACTAATCAAAACAATATTACAGTACAAAGCAAAGTTACCTAGGTACTGTATCTGTTTTAAGTGTAACTAATATAACATAACAAACCTCTTATCGCATTATGCTTTTAAGGTGATATTTGTGAGCAACTTCCTATCATCAGGATATTAAATTATTTTCTCGAATTGTGCTGAAGCTATAGAGCTGACATTTTTACAACACATGGGTAGATATCTTTTGTTTATGATGTAACAGTAGTTGCTTTGTTAATTCATTTCCTTACAAACAATTTCCATACGAATATTATCAAAATTTTCAATACACTATCTTCAGTAATACGTATATACGATATATTTGATTTACAAAAACATTCTGTAAGGCAACTAAATAAATAGGCCTATACCTGAAAATTTCACTTTTCTATACGAAAAGTTGAGAAAATATTTCTTTTGAATAAAAAAATCAAACTTGTGAAAAATGAGCATTAAAATTAAAACTTTCATTCTTATAATGAACTTATACTTCTCAGGCAAATCTAACAATTAACATGGATACAGTTTTAATAAGTTCCCTTCCCTTTATATATTGAATCAATGGCGGCCATTCCTGAATATAGCTCGACCAAGCGGCATATACTACCTCTTTCGTCTGTCTCTTTCCTTTCCGCTGTAAAGCGCTCAGGCTCTCCTGGGCTCTAAAGAGCACTCTTGCTCCTGTAGGCTTCAATTCACATGCCTGATCTACACTGTAGAGAATCAATGATAAATTGGGTTTTTGTACAGAACTGAGTTAAATAACAATAATACTGATTTATGTGAATGTGACAGTTTTATTATTATTATTATTATTATTATTATTATAAGTCCGTCGAGTGTGCTCTGTGGTAGCGTGTCTGCCTCCAGACTAGCCGGCCCTGGTTCGATTCCCGGCGGGGTCAGAAATGTTCTTTCCAGACTAGGAGAGATGGTGATGCACAACTTCTAATCACTAAATTGCGCACCAATATGCCTGGGTTAAATCCCAAATCTCTCCGCAGTTCATATGAAGGGAAGGCATATGTCACTGTTGATAGTGATTTTGTTCTATTTCCGTAGTGCTTAAATTTCTTTTCATACACAGTCCCTAAGTTCGACTATAGTCTGTACGTTTTCATGGAGTATTCAAATGGATTTGAATACGTTTACCGTATTGAAACTTCCATGAAAAAAAGGATTCAGAACGATCTGGGTCTCAAGGTCGATACATCTAGAAAGTGGGATTGCATCATATTCAATACGGATTGAGTTGCATGAACACTGATATTGTAATCCAAACGATTTCCAACAGTAATTTCAATTACATATCCAAAGGAACAAACTGGTGGAATGTAGGTAATAAGTTTTGCGCGAGATCGTGCGTATTTGCTTGGTTTCTGCACAAAACCAATCCGCGGTAAGTCTAAAATTCCACATTCAGTATTCCCAATGTAACACACACAACAATTTCCCTCTTCTTACCGCTTAAGCGCCATATTCATTTTACTGCTTTAGGCTTTTAACATATTATTTTTAGAGACCTTTAACATAGTAATAGTTATAAATTGGAAACTTACCACTGCAATCTCACCTAAATTGCACTGTTAATTATTGTTTTTAAATATTTGCAAAAATTAAGTAAACTCTACAACACCACAAAAGTTACTGTATTTGTAATGCAAGTAACATTAAGGAAGCCGTGAAAAAATCAACAAGATTCCAGATGCCGATGTTATTACTGCAATATGTTATATAAATAATATTGTTACAATATTAAAATGAAAAATATATTATTACATAACCTTACCGTTTGTTTTAAGTTCGCATTTATAGACTGGAGGAAAAAAAAGACAGACGTATATCACGGCTTGCTGGAGTATAGTAAACACAGAAAATATTTTGAAGCAACGATGTTGAAGATAGATATTTTTGTTTTACAAATTTGCCGTCATTGAACAGAAACCAAGATGGAGATTTCATTGCAACTAATTAGAAATTCTTCTTTCAGGTATGTAATAAACGATCTTCCTCAACTACGTTTCGCTTTTTCAAACTTTTCCTCGAACATGAAAACTTCAACATACCGCTCTTGTAACGCATATTACTATTGTATAACAGTTCATATTCGTCTTGATTGCATTAGTATGTCAGCACTGTAGATCTATTATTTATCCATAATGGTTTAATAATGTCTACTATCCATCCTTACTTCACTAGAGCAAGGATCGGCAGAAATGTCATCGTGATCACTAGCAATAGTGACGTCGCAGGCACAGTACTGTAAACTGTCTTTGCTTCACCCCTCTCTTCCGTCCAACTCCCCTACAACTCCAGTACACAGGCATCTATCAGTGGCGGGTTACCTGATTAGATTTACATTGCTTCTTTCTCAAAACCTTCAACGTCTGTTCGGAAACGTATATTTAAGGAAGAATGGGAGGAACAGTATTTGTTGTGCACATGGGGACAATGTAGACGCCTCTTGTGTTCTATTCTAATAGGCATTTATAAATCAAACAACTAGCGACATTACGACACGTCATAAGATAATCACGAAATTATAGATAAGCATGAACATATCTAATGTAATTGTAAACGGAAATGTGTACAGTAGAAAATAAGTATAAATATAATTTTCTTTTCGTAGGGCTGGACGGAGCGAAGCAATTAAAACGTTAAAGAAAAACTAAATTGAAGTAATAGTTGGGGTACTAAAATATGATGAAACAAGCTACGAGTCAAAGGGAACTGCATTCAAGTTACGTTATTGCTTTGGAAATCGCAAAATCAATTAAGACTTTTAATGAAGGACAGTTCATTAAAACATGTTTGAATAAAGTTGCTAGCATTATAATCTGAGGTTTTTAACAGTATGAAATTATCCACACGAACAATACAAAGGAGGATAAGGGATATTGAAACACTAGCTGAACGATGAATTAAATCAAATATGCATAAACAGTGGTCTAATCTCTCGCTTTAGGTGGAAACACAGATATTGATACAGCAGAATTGGTAATGTTCACTCGAGGAGTTGCGAAGGATCGCTCTGTATAAGAATATTTGCTCCATGTCATTGCACTTAAATAAAATACAAAGTATAGGAGTTATTCCAAGCATGAAGAAAATATATACAGGGACATCATTTTATTTTTACTTCAATTTTTATTGTACCTGAGTTTTTGAATGTACTTCACTCCTACCCTTCTACTAATGAAGTTCAACCGTCCTCCACACAGATCGAAGACCTCATATACAGTCATAGTAGCCTTACGGTCATAGTAAACGGTACGTTCCAAAAATATGTTCGCGCTTTCCAGTGAGCTTTCAATATTGCATCATTTCCGCACGGGTACTGTCGTCCATTTGCCTACGTCGCATTCCGGTTTTCCCCACCTGCTTCTATTCGCCTCTCTGTAAAGGCTAGTGGCTGGGCTGTCTTAGCTCTTTTCTGAGAACATTAATTTCTGTTAGGAATTGGACGTCTACGTAATATTATACCCAAACAACTGTTTAAAATAACTTAAATGAAAGGGCCTCGTTAAGTAATTAACTGTCACGTGACTTCCCCCCTTTCTACGATCCTGCGACTGCGACATAACCACTTGGACGGACAGTAGGTAGCATGTCTGAGTAATTTTATCTTTTCGGATCGAGCAGAAGTGAAGATTGCATTTACAGTACGTAAGTACTCTTTTACAGAGTAGGTACAGAATTATTTTAACATGAGTTACTAGTACGAAGGACGAAACTGGTAATTGGAATTACACACATTAGAACTGAAGCCTGTATCGAAATGAACGGCCACCATTTTGAAAAATGTGTTTAAATATCCATATTATGATTATTTTTCAATTTAACTTCATTCTCTATAATGTACGCTAATGTGCTGTAGACAGTATAATATACACTGCATGGACAGCTCAGTTCGTGAGTAAAAACATTCATTGTTAATAATGTACTGTATTTTGATTAAACAAAAACCTAATGAAAATTATCAAACTCAAAAGCGTGATACTTTCTAGTTTACGTAAGTGGATGAACTACGTTTCTTCCCTCCTATACCTAGTAAAGTGATTTGTTTGTATATTACGCCAGTATCATCGAGCTCCAGTCGTGGAAGGGGGTAGTAACCGTTGATCCAAAGGTATAGCCAGGTTAATATTAAAAATGTTAGTAAAAATAAAATGATGTCCCTGTAGAAGAAATGAATCTGAAGATAAAGGAACTTCTATATGTACTAACATACGGTTTCGAAATACGACTTTAAAAAACTCTACTATGTGATATTAAGAGAGCTGGAAATAAGTGAGGGCATAAAATGTTGCCATTGTGTATTATGCATACCAGACTGGCTTACATTAATTTAAAATGCTTTCCATAGAAAAAATAATCTCCTATCATAGGCCGCCTGCCGCTACATTACATAGCTGCTATTTTTGGCTCTATATTCAGTATATTTCGGAACACTTACTTTCTGAACGAAAACTTGTAATCGTGACTAACAGACGAAAATTTACGATTTATATTAACAGTGGCAATTCGTGATGTATTTTCCTAGGTGGTTGTAGCACAGTAAAAATATAGGTGTAATAAAATACAGGGACATCATTTTATTTTTACTTCAATTTTTATTGTACCTGAGTTTTTGAATGTACTTCACTCCCACCCCTTCAACCGTCTTCCACACAGATCCAAGACCGCATATACAGTCATAGTAGCCACAGTACGTTCCAAAAATATGTTCGCATTTTCCAGTGACGAAAGAGCTTTCAATATTGAATCATTTTCCCACAGGTACTGTCGTCCATTTGCCTATGTCGTATCCCGGTTTCTCCAACCAGGTTTTATTCGCCAGCTAGTGGTTGGGCTGTCTTAGCTCTTTTCTGAGAACATTAATATCTGTTAGGTATTGGACGTCTACGAAATATTATACAACTGTTTAAAATAACTTAAATAAAAGGGCCTCGTTAAGTAATTAACTGTCACGTGATTTTCCCCCTTTCTATGACCCTACGACAGTAGATAGTATGTCTGAGTAATTTTATCTTTTCGGGCAGAAGTAAAGATTGAATTTACAGTACGTAAGGTACTCTTTTATAGAGTAGGTACAGAATTATTTCAACATGAGTTACTAGTACGAAGAGCTGGTAATTGGAATTAAGTACAATATGCTATAGTGCGATAATATGCACATTAGAACTGAAGCCTGTATCGAAATGTGTTTAATATCCATATTATGATTATTTTTCAATTTAACTTCATTCTCTATATTGTACGCTAATGTGTTGTAGACAGTATAATATACACTGCATAATGAATATGTCCACATGGACAGCTCAGTTCGTGAGTAAAAACACTCACTGTTAATACTGTACTGTATTTTGATTAAACAAAAACCTAATGAAAATGATTAAACTCAAAAGCGCAATATTTCCTAGTTTACATAAATGGATGAACTACTTTTCTTCCCTCCTATACCTAGTAAAGTGATTTGTTTGTATATTACGTCAGTATCATCGAACTCCAGTCGTGGAAGGGGGTAGTAACCGTTGATCCAAAGGTATAGCCAGATTAATATTAAAAATGTTAGTAAAAATAAAATGATGTTCCTGTAGAAGAAATGCATCTGAAGATAAAGCAACTTCTATCTGTAGTAACATACGGTTTCGAAATACGACTTTAAAATAACTCTACTATGTGATATTAAGAGAGCTGGAAATAAGTGAGGGCATAAAATGTTGCCATTGTGTGTTATATACACCAGACTGGCTTAGATTAATTTAAAATGCTTTCCATAGAAAAATAATCTCCTATCATAGGCCGCCTGCCGCTACATTACATAGCTGCTATTTTTGGCTCTATATTCAGTATATTTCGGAACACTTACTTTCTGAACGAAAAGTTGTAATAGGCCTATCTAAACAAAGATCGTGACTAACAGACGAAAATTTTCGATTTATATTAACAGTAGCAATTTGTGATGTATTTTCCTAGGTGTTTGTAGCACAGTAAAAATATAGGTGTAATAAAATACAGGGACATCATTTTATTTTTACTAACATTTTTAATATTAACCTGGGTATACCTTTAGAGAACCGGAAAACCCGTTCGCTACCCCCTTCCACAACTGGAGTTCGATGATACTGGCGTAAAACACAAACAAATCACTTTATTAGGTATAGGAGGGAAGAAAAGTACTTCATCCATTTACGTAAAGTAGGAAATATCGCGATTTTGAGTTCGATAATTTTCATTAGGATTTTTATTTAATCAAAATGCAGTACTGCATTAAAAATAAGTGTTTTTACTCACGAACTGAGCTATCCATGCGAACGTATTCATTAAACAGTGTATATTATACTGCCTACAACACATTAGCGTACAATATAGAAAAGTTAAATTAAAAAATAATCATAATATGAATATTTAAACACATTTTTGAAAATGGTGCCGTTCATGTCGATACAGGCTTCAGTTCTTTTGTGTATATTATCGCACTGTAGACCATTGCATCTAATTCCAATTGCCAGTTTCGTCCTTCATACTTAGTAACTCATGTTGAAATAATTCTGTACCTACTCTATAAAAGAGTACCTTATGTAATGTAAATTCAATCTTCACTTCTGCCCGACCCGCATAGATAAAATTACTCAGACATGTTATCTACTGTCCGTCCAAGTAGTTATGCCGCAGGATCGTAGAAAGGAGGGAAATCACGTGACAGTTAATTACTTAACGAGGCCCTTTTATTTAAGTTATTTTAAACAGTTGTATAATATTACGTAAACGTCCAATTCCTAACAGAAATTGTTTTCAGAAAAGAGATAAGACAGCCCTTCTTTTACAGAGGGCCGTGCAGAAGCAGGTGGGGGAAATCGGGATGCGACGTAGGCAAACGGACAGTACCTGTGCGAAAATATGATTCAATATTAAAAGTTCTTTCGTCACTGGAAAACGCGAACATATTTCTGGAACGTACTATACTCAGTAACTCAGTGCTGTTTACTATAACCGGCCTTGATTCTGTCTGGAAAACAGTTGAAACTTCATTAGTAGAAGGGGTGGGAGTGAAGTACATTCAAAAACTCAGGTACAATAAAAATTGAAGTAAAAATAAAATGATGTCTCTGTATAATCTGCCAACCTATAAATCAATATTGTGTAGTCTACGTCAGATGCTTGTGTTGAGAATCCGCCACTGAGATGCGAACGGAGTGCTCTATACTCCTCGCTTGATATAACATTTTATGTATTGCGGCTTGCGTCCAGTGATGTCATCGTGAGTACAAATTTTCCGACGGCTGGTCTAGAGTCTAGACTTCGCACTCATAGCAGAGTCTGCTGCCGTGTCTCAGTTCCCAGTAGACGCACGTTCCTCGTGTATGTGCGCGCGTATTCTCACCCTATTGCCGGACAACCCAACAAACTCAATTCCGTGCGATGAGGCAATCAGAAAGTCTTGCCAAAAGCTCGGGCGATTGGCTCCACAAATCTGTCTTGAAGGAATCGATTGTAGAGGGAAGGGGGGAAAGGGTGGCGCGGCCAGCAATATCTCCTACACTACCTCCATTCTTACCGGACTGCCGAAAACGAGGGCTTTCTCTCAGGAAATGTCTCTGATTACTTTGTTTTTTCGACCATATTCTTTATATTCCATTGTGTATTCAAAATTTGTCATGTTTACTATTATTATTATTATTATTATTATTATTATTATTATTATTATTATTAGTATTATTATTACTATTATTTCTATTATTATTAATAATATTATTTTTATTATTATTACTACTATTACTATGACTATTGTTGTTATTATTATCACCAGACATAGCACCTTTGGGACCGATGAGTTAAGTTGACTGTAACGCGGAGTATATATACACTGAGTCTTCGTTGCTATAGTAGCAGAAGGTGGAATTATACAGAAACATCAAAACTCAAGAAGCGTTGTTTACTGCTGAATGTATGTTGACTTTATACAGGGACATCATTTTATTTTTACTTGCATTTTTATTGTAACTGTATTTCTGAATGTACTTCACTCCCACCCCTTCACTAATGTCCTTGCTCCCGTCAGACACACAAACTTACGGTCGCTGTTGCATTCGAAGTCTTCAAGCAGTGAAGTAAACACTGCAGTGTATAGTGTGTTTCAGAAATATGGTTGCGTTTTCTATAGAAGAAAGAACCTATTTTAATAATATCACACTAAAAAATTATATTCAAGAAACGATAAATTCAATTTCAGAGAATATGCTTCAAAATGTTTTTAATAATATGCGTACTGAATTGAAGCCTGCATTGTAATGAACGGCAACCATTTTCAGCAACTTGTTTAAAAATTCAGATTAGCTTATTTTGAATTGAGGTGGCTAGAAGCAAAGGAATGCTAGTGACATTTGTAATAACATGAGTTAAGTGCATCCAGTGTAAGCTAAAGTATCTAAAATTTTAGTGGTAAAGGGATATTTTAATCGCATCACACATTAAAATTTAAATAAAAATTTCACCGATTTTACGAAAGCTTAAATATTTAAACCCCATTTCCTCAAAAGTAACTTAAGTGCACTTACAGCCCTTTACTTATGATTGCCTCAATTTAAATGCACTCTCTATATTGTATGTTAACACCAAATTAATATGCTAAATAAAGTAGACATTACATAACGAACATAGCCGCCTGAAAAGTTGAGTTTTTGAAAAAAAAATGTTACTACTCTACTGTATTTTGAGAAATTCCGTAAAAGTGATGATCAAACTGAAAATCGTAATATCGTATTTCCCTACAACATAAATAGATACACTACTTTTCTCTCCTCCTATAGCTAGTAAAATGATTTGTTTACATATTGCACTAGTAACATCAAACTCCTGTAATGGAAGGGGGCAACAGTGTTTCCGAGTATAGCCAGGTTAATGTTAAAAATAAAGTGAACTCCCTGTACTTCGGTATCAGGCACGGATCTTTGAGTTTTGATGTTATACAACTGCCGTACGTTGGTCGTCTAATGAACATAAACCTGCTCTTGCAAAGAACAATGGATTACATAAGATCATTTAAGGAAAATTAAGTAATTAATATAATAAAAATGAAAATAACCTAAATACATCTGTCTTATTTAATGCAATGTGCTATCGTAACACATTTAAAAATAATTTGCTTTAATGTTACATACATTGGGAACTTTTTAGTTGTGTATGTTTCAATAAAGAACTTACAAAGTGGAGATTTTGTACGTAGTTTAAACGAGGTGCCGGCCTTTAAAATAATCTCACACAAATGCAATTAAAATTGTGATTGTTTATTTGAAGTGGAATTACCTACAGTATTGGGATATCTTCACTTTCGTTTTTCGATGCAAGTTTCCTATTTTCTGTGTGTTTTCTAGCGTTACAATATCTCTGTATATATTGACGATTGTCATCCCGCATGTTTATGCTACACAGTTTGAAAATAATATATCTGTAGTCCTTGGGAAAAGTGACACAAGTCAGTTTCCACAAACCTTTTTTGATAATTTATTGACAACTTACGGAACATCTGTTAGCTTGGATAAAAAATACATAGGTATTCCTCCCATTACAATAATTTATACAGAAAAAATCAAATCGACATAAACCAGTGTGAGTTGTCAATAAATTATCAAAAAAGGTTTGTAGAAACTGACTTGTGTCACTTTTCCCAAGCACTGCAGATATTCCCCATTCACTTCAAAACACTCTCCTCCAAATTCTGTGACAAATTGATATTTCTTAGAACCCCTTTCCTTCGTCATGATGTACAGGGACATCATATTATTTTTACTTCAATTTTTATTGTACCTGAGTTTTTGAATGTACTTCACTCCCACCCCTTCTACTAATGAAGTTCCAACTGTCCTCCACACAGAATCAAGATCGCATATAGTAAACAGCACTGAGCTAGTGAGTATAGTACGTTCCAGAAATATGTTCGTGTTTTCTTGTGACGAAAGAGCTTTTAATATTGAATTATATTTTCTCACAGGTACTGTCGTCCGTTTACCTACGTCGCATCCCGATTTCCCCACCTGCTTCTGCTCCCCCCTCTGTAAAAGCAGGGCTGTCTTAGCTCTTTTCTGAAAACATTAATTTCTGTTAGGAATTGGACGTTTACGTAATATTATACAACTGTTCAAGGTAACTTAAATAAAAGGGCCTCGTTAAGTAATTAACTGTCACGTGATTCCACTCTTTCTACGATCCTGCGGCATAACCACTCCGGCGGACAGTAGATATCATATCTGAGTAATTTTACCTGTGCGGGTCGGGCAGAAGTGAAGAGTGAATTTACAGTACGTAAGGTACTCTTTTATAGAGTAGGTACAGAATTCACACAAATTAAGCTTTCAGGAATAACTCCCTGTAAAGTTAATTTTTCCCTCGAAATTATTCAAATTAACTTTACAGGGAGTTATTCCTGAAAGCTTAATTTGTATAATACACGTCACTATACGTAACAGAAAACCACAATTTAAAGTCACACAGAGTTAGTGTGCACTCAAATGTTGGTTGCTTGACTGTTGTCAGCCCACTTTGAGGTCTGTGGATATAGAGGAAAAATTGGATCGGTGTCGGGTAGAGTTCCCGGGTAGCTCAGTGGGAGAGCGTTGGTACGTTTAACCAAAGGTCCCGGGGTTCGATACCTGGCCCCGGAAAAATTTTTCCCTCGAAATTATTCAGGTACAGAATTATTCCAACATGAGTTACTAGTACGAAGGACGAAACTGGCAATTGGAATTAGATGCAATAGTCTATAGTGCGATAATATGCACAAAAGAACTGAAGCCTGTATCGAAATGAACGGCCACAATTTTCAAAAATGTGTTTAAATATCCATATTATGATTATTTTTCAATTTAACTTCATTCTCTATATTGTACGCTAATGTGTTGTAGACAGTATAATATACACTGCATAATGAATATGTTCGCATGGATAACTAAGTTCGTGAGTAAAAACACTTATTGTTAATATAGTACTGTATTTTGATTAAACAAAAACTAATGAAAATTATCGAACACAAAATCGCGATATTTCCTAGTTTACGTAAATGGATGAACTACTTTTCTTCCCTCCTATAGCTAGTAGAGTGATTTGTTTGTATATTACTCCAGTATCATCGAACTCCAGTCGTAGAAGGAGATAGCAAACTGTGTTTCCGGTTCTCCAAAGGTATAGCCAGGTTGATATTAAAAATGTTAGTAAAAATAAAATGATGTCCCTGTACTACAGATCCAATTTACTAATAGGTAAACGACAGAGATTGTTTGAGAGTGGGAAAGTCGAGTAACAAAGTAATTACAAGAATATACGATGCTGCTCCTAGCGATCATTGCTGATGTCACACACACCTGTTACTGCTTCATGTTACATGGACTATAGCAGGGATGCTCGCTGTTGACTGGATTGAGTCACACACACCACCCCTCCTTTTCTCCCTCCACTTCGCAGCGCAGCCAGTGTAGTTGTTGTAGCGAACAGTAGGAGAACATCATAAACATTCCGTGCCGGACTCTTCATGGCAAGTCGCTCTCGGCACAATTTCCATAAGTAGTGTGATATGCAATATTTTTGTGTACAGGAAGGAGTGTATGAGGTCAGATGCCTGATATGTAAGGCATTAATTAAATCGTTCTCCACTTTCAACATTAAAAGGCATTTTAGACTGATAATCGTGATTACAGAAGTCACGTTTTGTCTGGTAAGTGTAGTCATATTATTCGTAGTAATTTATTATTTCTGTCCGTTATTAATATTACTATAATTTATCAGTTTACTGTGACTATTTCATTTATCTGACGTCGTTCCATTTTCGATCAATGAAGTGTAATGAAATTTTGAATTCCAACCAATCACAGTCACATTTTGCGATAATTTTTGCAGCTAGATTTATCGCTATCAATTTATCGCATGGTCGTTCTTTTGTTTAGTTTTGTCGCCAACTGTTTCCCCGTAAATTGATGATCATGAATACATTAAGATGCAACTACACGGTTAAACTTTTCTTTCAGCTTTAAAGCAATGAATGCAAGATTGATATTTAATATTAATTAATATATTTACGCTGTGAAGACGACGTTCAAAACGGCGCACCATGTAGACACAAAATCTTCATGCATCTTAATTGATCGTACCTTTTAAAATTGATTCTTCCAATATTCTTCCCAGATTGCACGCATACGCGATTGGAATATTGAACTGTGTAGATGCAGCCTTAGTTCCGTTACACACTACAGCGAGAATGCGTTTGTCGAGCTATAAAAAATGCTTTCGTGTAGCACTGATAGTAACGGTCGAAATAAGACACAGCTGAGATTGGTCCTGCTTCCACAGGTAACATAACCTATAAAATTGTAGCCTATAACATTTGTATTGAAATTAAACAATTAATAGACGTTCAAATTTATGTAAAATAATCGCATATCAAACTCATAGACCTTGCAGAGACAGTGTCAGTGTCAGCTCCGCTATGGGATCTCAGCCGTGAAATTGTCAGCTCCGCTACAAGGCTAATTCTGATATTGTCAGCTCTGCCATGAGATCTCAATCCTCATAGTGTCAGCTACGCTATAGGATCAATTATAATGTCAGCTCCGCCATGGGATCTCACACAAAACTAGTCAAAATTTACTATCTCACTTTGCAGACTTTGGATTGACTACGAAATTTTAATTTACAAATTTCTAATATTAAATTGTAATATGTAAAATATATTTTTTAATGAAGTAAAATTTTGAAATATAAAATTTCATAAATGTGATTAAATTTATTGGTTATTCCTAGAAAATAATGGCAAA